>NC_069502.1:901137772-901260272 GCF_027579735.1 Bombina bombina | reverse complement strand
GACTGATATGTTATTCCATAGCAAGACAATAGAAATGTATTGTAACTGTTTCTTTAAAGTAATTCTTTAAATATCCATAATACATATGAACAATTAAAGAATTCCAAAACTTTAGCTTTTTTGTTCACACCTGGGCCGCAAATGTCGTATTACAAACATTTATATATCATAAATGACCTATTTTTAAATTCCAATGATGTTTTCTGACATAAAAAAAAAAAAACTTTAATTTTTGCCGATGACATCATCAATCCTCACCCTCCAATATGGGCCGTGCACGATAAGAATTCATTTCCGATCAGATGGCGATATTGTGCATATAATTAAGTGATGATTTCATCACCACGCGCATGCGTACTGCGATCCATAAACTTGAGCATGCGCATATCCCCTCCCTAATGCCAGAATTACCCATAGAATGTTTTCGCAATAAATCCAAATAATTAATGTGTTAGATCAATATTTATATCTTATATTTATTGATTTTCAAACAAAATAAATATGTGTTTCATTCATTATTTGTTTGTAATTTAAATAAATATGGAATTAATGCTCGTTATTGGTAGGGAGATTCTCGCAACGCTCTTACCTGCTCTGAGAAGCTCCGTTATCCACTCTGCTTCCATACATGGGGCCGCTGCTTTGCTGTGAGTGACGTAAAGGATGACGATTTAGCATATTGCGCATGTGCATCTATGCAATACTCCGCCATTTTCCTAAAGAGGATGTGTGTAATGAACCTGGGTTATCGGTCTGGATTGGCGATATAAAAGCATAGCCGGCGATGGTTTTGGAAATAGTTTGATTTTATGAATCAGATATCTACTAAACGCTAGTTATTTGAAATAGAATGTAAATTACAAAGTGATGTAAAATGTACAGATTTTGCAAATAACTTTTTTTGTGGGGGTTTAGTGTCCCTTTAAGTGCTGTACTGCGATATATACACATACAAAATAAATATTTTAAAAGCATTTAAAATTTCCATTTTGTTAACAAAATTTGTATTGTGTCTAGTTCAGTAACATACCTCTTAAAAAGTCTCATGAATATGCTATCTTCTTTGCTGTGACCAATTAGAAAAAATAATGAGCCCTTGTACTGATCAAACAATCACTGTGTAAAATGTTGTAGTCATTGTTTATAATCCTGAGGGATGCACTTCAGACTCTGAGGAAAAAACACATCATTTTGTGTTCAATTACAGCAAAATCAGGCCAAACTAAATCATGAGAGTACATTGCATTTTTTCATTACAATTAAAGGTACACAAAACCCCAACATTTTATTTTGTGATTTAGATAGAACATTGCTATATTTTTTTTCTATATTTATATGGTTTCATTTCTTCCTTTTAGATAGATAACAGGAGTAAATTTACTCTGCAGTTTAAGTGTTTATGGAAAATTGTGGAAATCATAAGTGTTCTTATCTCACTAAAATTCCAAGCATTTGCTGTAGAATGTAAATCCGGTAGATAAACCAATAATATTACTGACCTGAAGACCTAATGGAGTGCTTTCCTTCGCCCTGAAAATACGTACTCCAATGCATTACTCCTGGATCAACTGTGTATTAAATGAAAGCTCAGAGCTATAAGTGGCTTTTGAGCTTCCACAAGGAGCAAAGTTAGACTTTAAAGGAACACTAACGTAAAAATCAAATTTTCATGAATCAGATAGCTCACACAATTTTTAAACAACTTGACAATTCACTTCCATTATCTAAATGTGCATAATCATTTTATATGCACACTCTCTGAGGCACCAGCTACAATTGCAAGTTAGCCACCCCCCCAAACTGACTATGTCATATGCAAGTCCTAGTTTCCATTGAGGTGGTAAAGTTTGGAAACTTGTGGTGGTATAATGTTTATCTCCATTAAAGTCCATGAAGAATTTTTGTTACCAGTTTCCAAACTTTACAACCTCAATGGAAACTAGGCCTAAGTAGGGTGCAAAGGATAACATTCTATCTGACTTAAAGGGATTAATTATATATTTGAATACAAACATATTTGCCATATACATGTATTGGCAAAAATAAAGTAAAGTGATAAAGTTATCACTGTTTAAGTGTTAGCAATTGTTTCTTCACGTGTACGTGTATGTGAAGCATAGCTTGAAATTTTCAGTGCACCAGCATTTTAAATACTGCAGCTGCTCAGAGCACCAGTGGGGCTTGTATCATGTCAGCCATTAACCAATTGAGTCATTAACATATGGTAAAAGCACCTTAGTACTGTGTTTATAATGCTGGTGCATGGTTCATACTCAAATACACATTTGAAACAGGTATAGCTTTTAATAGAAGTATTTTTGCTAATACATGTATTTAGAAAAATGCTTCTATCGAAAACTCACATGCATCCACGTGGATTCCAATTTTGGCTGGAATGTCCCTTTAAATTTAGAGACTAGCTGACTTTAAATACTCTTTTTTTCAAGTTGGCTATTTCTGCGAAATAAGAGATAATCACAATTAATTAATTACATATAAATGACATATTGGCACCACTGGAAATACACCCTCAAGTGATTTGTAACAAACTTTTAAAACTATTTTCAGATACATACATGAAGAATTGTGTGAACAAACAACAAATTGTGCTTAAAACATAGTACAGGCCTCTTTTGTGTTCATGTCTTTAAAGGGATACTAAACACACATTTTTTTTCTTTCGTGATTCAGATAGAGCGTGCAATTTTAAGCAACTTTCTAATTTACTCCTATTATCAAATGTTCCTTATTCTCTTGGTATCTTATTTGAAATGCAAGAATGTAAGTTTAGATGCCGGCCCATTTTTTGGTGAACAACCTAGGTTGTCCTTGCTGATTGGTTGATAAATTCATCCACCAATCAAAAACTGCTGTCCAGAGTGATGAATCAAGAAAAAAGCTGAGATGCCTTCTTTTTTATATAAAGATAGCAAGAGAACTAAGAAACATTGATAATAGGAGTAAATTAGAAAGTTGCATGCGCTATCTGAATCACAAAAGAACATTTTTGGGTTCAGTGTCCCTTAAGAGCTGGGCCATTTTTTGTTCAGCACCTATGTAGCGCTTGATGATTGGTGGCTAAATGGAGCAAACCAATCAGCAAGCTCTACCTAGGTGCTAAACCAAAAATGGGCCGGCTCCTAACCTTACATTACTACTTTTTTTCAGATAAAGATTGCAAGAGAACAAATAAAAAATTGATAATAGGAGTAAATTAGAAAGTTGCTTAAAATGCCATGCTTTATCTGAATCATGAACGAAAAAAATTGGGTTTAGTATCCCTTTAATTCTGTATTGTCATATATTTATGTTTGTTTACAATGTCCCTTTTGTATCTAACATACTGTATTGCCACAATTAAAAATAAAAAAATTGTTTAGAAAACATATATTTTTCCCTAAATGACACTTTGGAAAAAAATCCAGTAGGTAGTAATTATGGAAGATTTGATGGTATCTGTTCTTGGAATTTAATATGCTTTCCTATGGATCCCTTTCTGGTTCAGAATAAATGTGTTATGTGTCCATTCTTGGGGCTGTCTTAATCTACATCCCTCATTGGATAAACACATAATGAATCTGAAACAGTATTCCATTGTAGAGCATAGTTTTAAATTTCATAGCTTCATTTGTTTCTTTGTGAATACGTTTCTGGATGGTTATTTGGTGGTGAATGAAGTTTCTTTGTTCCAAAATACTATGACATTATAGTGGTCTTTTAATTAATGCTGTGAAGACTATGGTTTATGGATTGCTGCCAGAACATTATCTACTTAAGCTATCAGTAAAATATGTGAGGCATAATGATTCATTAAACCCTTGTACACTTGTATTCTGATTTTCATGCTTGGTGGAAATAACATCTGGCAATAAAAATATATTATCTGCTTTTGAAGAAAAAATGAACATTAAAGGAACAGTAATCACCTTGAGATTTTTTAAATAAAATGTTTAGTTGTGCATAATAAACAACTTTGCAGTATATTTTCATTATTTAGTTTCCTCCCATTTTCATGTAATTCAGCATGGAAAATTAAGCAATTTCTGATTCTATCACCTTGAAATTTATCTTGCTGATGTCTCTAGGTGAACTCTGCTACATATCGGTCTCTATTTGGCTTTATCTGATAACAACTGCAAAACAATTACATTTTTACTAACTTTACAACAGTGGCTAGCCTAGATGTTTGTGGACTAAAGCCCAGATTGACTTATCTTTAAATTATTACAGCTAGTTTAAAGTGATGCTAAATCCTAGTGTTTGTGAAACGCTAGAATTTACCAGTGGAACAAATAAAGGGGACTTTCAGTCATGAAGTATAAAATACTTCATGTTGAAAGTTCCTTTATTTGGCTGAAGCGTTTGCTGCACTGAGCTCCTCAGGCAGCCCACAGCAGAATGCTTTTTTTATCACTGAGGTGAAGTTTCCACCTCTTAGCCAATAGCCATGCTGGCCAGCTGGCGCCAAGCTGGATAGCCCTCACGACTATTGGTTAAAAGATGGAAACGTCACCTCTCAGCAAAATAGCTTTCTGCCGTGGGCTGCTATTTTATACTTCATGACTGAAAGTCCGCTTTATTTGTTCCACTGGTAAATCCTAGCGTTTCACAAATGCTAGGATTTACCATCACGTTAATGACTATCAGCTACCAATGGAAACTTGGCTCTAGACTGCTGAGACGTATTTCAATGTTTACAGTGAACCAAAAGTGCTACTGTATTAGTTTTGTTTATATTAGTTTGTGTGTGTGTGTATATACAGTATATGTATATATATATATATATATATATATATATATATATATATATATATATATATATATATATACACACACTACAGTTTATATATTTATTTTCATTAATTTTAACTAAACATATCAGAATTAAAAAAACAAACATATTTCCATTTTTTTCATTTGAAGAAATAAAGTTTTGTAATTGATTTTGTGTAACAAATACTTTTCTGTTGCTTTTTTAGTAAAACAATATTCTTTTCTCAAGCTTCATCTATTGTTGAATATATTAGTCCAACAGTTTTATTTACTATACAAATATATTCCAGCTATTTTTAGAATTTACAGAATGGAACTAATGCAACAGAATTTGTACCTTTGTAAGGAGTGGTGGTATTTGAGGTTAAACGGAGAAATAGAAACCTACCTGCAGTTTATGAGAACTTTGAACTCATAGTCAGAGCTTATGGCTAACACTTTCTAAGACTTTTTAACCTTTAGATCTTTTTGTTGCTCTATGTATGAGGCTGATGTAAATGCCTGAGTATGTGGGCGGTGAAGCATTCTAAAACACATCATTCCATTCTGGTCATGCTTTGATGACTGTAACTTTGAGAAGTACAGTAGCTGGAACTTGCACCTGTTCTTGAATTCATTTTTCTTCACTCGAAGCAAAATCAGTTACTGGGAATCCCTGCTTTATTTGTTAGTATCACAAAATATTGGGTCAGATTACAAGTGGAGCGCTAATTTATCACTCGCCTGTAAATTAGCAAATTCGCCAATTTACGGGCACACAATAAATAACCAGCCATTAAAAGTTGCTGGTTAATGTTACCGGGAGCTTACACTGCGGTAGAAATTAGTGCTCCGAAAATTAACCAGAGATCAGATCTCTGGTTAATTTCAAAATGTCCCCCAATTGCCCTCAAATTTAAAGGGACAGTCAAGTCCAAAAAAAAAAAAAACCTTTCATATTTCAGATAGGGCATGTAATTTTAAAAAAACTTTCCAATTTACTTTTATCACCAATTTTGCTTTGTTCTCTTGGTATTCTTAGTTGAAAACTAAACCTAGGAGGTTCATATGCTAATTTCTTAGACCTTGAAGGCCGCCTTTAATCTAAATGCATTTTGATAGGGCATTAGTTCACGTGTTTCATATAGATAACATTGAGCTCTTGCATGTTAATATACCATTGAGACAGCTCTGATTGGCTAAAATGCAAGTCTGTCAAAAGAACTGAAATAAGGGGGGAGTCTGCTGAGGCTTAGATACAAGGTAATTACAGAGGTAAAACGTGTATAATTATAACTGTGTTGGTTATGCAAAACTGGAGAATGGGTAATAAAGGGATTATCTATCTTTTAAAACAACAACATTTCTGGTGTTGACTGTCCCTTTAAGTGTAGTGTTGCTTTATTAATTAATTTTTTTAATTGAATTTGAAATGAACAGTAGAATATTTTCTGGCAAATTTCAAACTTAATCTATTTTTTCCTAACCTTGTATCATGTGACAGCCATAAGCCAATCACAAGATGTATGTAATATATAATGTGAATTCTTGCACATACTCAGTAGGAACTGGAGCCTCAGAAAGTGTGCATATAAAAAAAATCTGCACGTTTTGATAACGGAAGTATATTGGAAACAACCTTTTTCTAATTACATACTTAATCATTAAACTGTAATTTTTTACTTAAAAATTGGCTCTTTAAATATAAAGATGTTAATGTGGCGATATGAGCTAGGCAGCTGGAGACTCAGGCAAGTAAAGATGATGGATAAGGAAGATTTGAGACATTTTCAGTACGTATACAATTTTAATGATGCTCCAATTTAGCTGGTAAAGAAGTAAAGGGTTGCGGTATTCATTCCAAAAACAACAAGCGAATGGAATGTGGATACCTTTTAACAGATCAATATAAAAGTCCTTCATAGATTAAACTGTTGCTAACGCTTGCAGGTTACTGCTGCATTAAAATGTGAATAATTTACAGTGATGTTTACGCATCTTAAATTCCATGGTGTAGCTATAAGCACTTTAGTCTTGGGTATTTTTATATATATATATATATATATATATATATATATATATATATATAATATATATATAAAAATCAATGTAAATATTTGCATAGGAATTAGTACATCTAGGCAAGTATCCCCGCTTGCTTTTCCCAGAAATTCTTAATATACAATGTTTCCAATGCACAAGAGAATTGTGGGTAAGATATGCAAATTATATATATATATATATATATATATATATATATATTCATATATATAGCACATATAGGCAAGATTCCCCGCTCGCTTTTCCCCAGAAATACCTCATATACAATGTTACCAATGCACAAGAGAATTCTGGGTAAATTGCATATCTTACCCAGAATTCTCTTGAGCATTGGTAACATTGTATATGAGGTATTTCTGGGGAAAAGCGAGCGGGGAATCTTGCCTAGATGTGCTAATTTCCTATGCAAATATTTACATATATATATATATATAATATATTATATATATATATAATATATATATATATATATATATATTATATATATATATATATATATATATTTAACTGAGTTGATGATTTAATTTAAATAACTTTCCAATTTACTTCTATGCTCTGTTCTCCTGTTTGAGAAGCATACCTAGGTAGGCTCAGGAGCTGGCTGCTGATTGGTGTCTGCACATATATGCCTGTTAGCAATGTGTTCAGCTCGCTCCTAGTAGTGCATAGCTGCTCCTTCAATAAAGCATACTAAAAGAATGAAGCAAAATTGATAACCGAAGTCAAATGGAAAGTTGTTTTAAAATGAATGATAAAAGACATTTTTTGAGTTTCATATCCCTTTCATGTACAACAAGATTAAAGGGATATAAAACCCCAAATATTTCTTTAATGATTCAGATATATACTCTTAATATAAAATGTTCTTCATTTTCTTGGTATCCTTTGTTGAAAAGCAGGAAGGTAATATCAGGAGTGTGCATAAACATTGCACGCTACCTATCTAGATATTCTTCAACAAAGAATAACAGAGAACTAAGCAAATTTGATAATAGAAGTAAATTGGAAACTTTTTAAAAAAAATGGTTTTCTCTATCTGAATCATAAAAAGAAAAATTTTGAGTTTCATATCCCTTTAACTACAGAAGACACACACAAAAAAAGATAAGACTCCAAGTGAAATATAAATGGTATAATATTGCGTGAGAAAGGATGTTTTGTCACAATTTTCGGAGCTAGAGCTAGGAAGTCTGGGTTAAACAGTGTTGACATATTTCTGGCTTCAAATTCTAGTAAACCTGGTTGTTAACTGATACTATCGCCTACATATTAAAGAGTAAGATATAACACTTACTAATGCCCACATTAACAGATTAGGAGAATACATATACATTCCCATTTTAGTTAATAGAAAACAAGCCCATCCTTGGCTTTTAATCATCAAATTTCTGCAGCTGGTGATTGGTGGCTACACAGAAATGTATCTTGTCACTAGATGTGTTCAGCTAGGTCTCAATAGTGCATTGTTGCTGTAGAGCTTATTTTAACTATGTGTTTAACCCCATTTGCAGGAGTTAAATACAAAATTATATACTACCAACAGTGTAATAAGAAATTGTTCTGATATTTTAGAGTATTATCTTATGTTTACAGTTTAATGTCCCTTTAATTCCGGACAATCAGTGGATGCAAAAGAAGTGGCGACTTTTGTTAGTAGCGTTGCAGCAACTGTTATGTTTATATTTAAAGGGACAGGGTACACAAAAATGTTCTATCATTTATACAACGGAGCAGAATGTAAGTAGATAGATGTAGTATTCTTGCCTACAAAATATGGTGTAAAACTGTTTAAATTTACATTGTAACTAATACAGTAGGGGCAGTTGTGTACTGCTAGGCTGGGAGGTACATCCTCCCATTGCTCATGTACAGTGTCCCTTTAATAAAATTGTTATGCAACTAGCAGAGGCTGTGAGTGACTTAAAGGGACATGAAACCCAAAATTTTTATTTAATGATTCAGATAGAGCATACGATTTTAAACAACTTTCCCAATTTAATTTTATTATCTAATTTACTTAATTCGCTAGGTAGCCTCAGAAACACTGCAGCAATGCTGATTTGGTGGCAGCACATATATGCCCCCCTGTGATTGGTTCATCCAATATTTCAGCTAGCTCCCAGTAGTGCATTGCTTGCTCCTTTAAAATAAGGATACCAAGAGACTGAAGAAAATTTGATAACGGAAGTAAATTGGAAAGTTGTTTAAAATTGTATTCTCAATCTGAATTATGAAAGGAAATGTTTGGGATTAATGCCCCTTTCAACATGACACAGCTTTTAAAAAATGTTGCTGTTTTTAGTTTGTTTAATCTAGAAATGGATTATGCTTTTTTGAAAAATGCTTGTTCCTGATAAGTGATGTTATCTTGTTATCATGCTTGTAGAGGTGTGTACATATAGACTAGTGCACGGTCGGAAAAATTTGTTTTGGTTCGGATCGATTCGGATGTTTTCGAATTTTGTTCGGATCGATTCGAATTCGGGAAAATTTGAATGAATTTGTTTCGGATTCATTCGGATTCGAATAAATTCGGCTGGATTCGGTCGGTTCGGAAAATTCGGAATTTCGGTATGTGTTAGGGTGGGATGTGCTGTGTATTTAGACTAATATTATGTACTGTATATTGGGTGTAACCCATAGCAGAGTGATATAACCGAATATACTGTACAAATAATAGTGTAATTCCATGGCCATTAGAATGTAACGAATAAATCCAAACATAATTCAGATTTATTCGGTAGATTCGGTACTAGCGTAATTCAGAAATTCGAATCGATCCGAATCCCCGAATTTAACAAATTCGTCCGAATTTCTATTCGGAACGAATCGAAACGCACATGTCTAATATAGACCTTTGGGAGATATTCATATCTGACACTTAGTAGAAAAGACACAACGAATACTACTGTATTATTTTAAGGTGAAATTTGTTTAAAAGCAAATATACAAAACAGAGCATTTTATTCTTTCAAATGTGTGCCAGCCCCTCTGCTAATCACTTGACTACTATAGGTCAGAGTTCACATCGGAAAGTTGTTCATTGGATAATGCAGCAAGTATTACTACCGCGTTGTGATGGGGACAGCACTATTTTTTTTTTTAAAACTGGTTTATTTAATTTTTTAATTGTAATGCTAGCTTTAAAATTCCTTTTATTGGGACAGTCCCCAATTTAAAAAAAATCTACTGGAGTGATATAAAACACAAGTTAAAGCTTATGTTTAACATGCATCCTGAATGGTTTAACGCATTATCAAAGACTGCAATAAAAGTGATGTTGGTGATGCGAAATGCGCCAGAGTAAGTTTTCAAACATAAGGAGTCGATGTCTTGAAAATATATTTTATGTGTTGTGTTATATAAAGAGATATTATGACAATTTTAATTTCACACTATTATTGATACGATATGAAGGCTGTAAACTACATTTGCTTTCAGTTGGGTCACAGTAGTTTTCCATTATTTGTATTTAAAGAGGCATAACTCAAAATGTTTATTTTATAATTCATATAGAGCATGTAATTTCAAACAACTTTCCAATTTACTTATATTATCTCATTTGTTTTGTTCTCTTGGTATCCTTTGTTGAAAACATACATAGGTAGGTTTAGGATCAGGAGCTGCTGATTGGTGGTTGCATATATGCCTCTTGTCATTGGATCACACAATGTGCTCATCTATCCTAGTAGTGCATTGCAGCTCCTTCAACAATGGATACCAAGAGAGTTAAAGGATTACTTTCTGTTATAATTTTTAAGCTAAACAACTAACATATTAAAGTTAATAAACATTAATTAAAACCTACTGACCTATATTTTCTCCAAAACGAAGTTTCATAACATTCTAAAAGTTATATCTTTTATTCGCCGATGATGTCACGTTATCCTGCCCACTATTTTCAGCACTGAGTGTTCAAAATACTTAAACCAATAACTTTGTGTTTAAAGCGCCATTTTGAAACCTAGGTATTGTAAACGGATTGGTAGAGAGCAAAGGATACCCACGGAGTGGGTTTGGAAAACAATTAAATTTGCAGACAAGATTTCTGATATACGGTAGAGATATGTTAATGACATGCTATCGATAAAAAGCGTATTTGGGGTAGTTAGTTAGTAACAGGCATAGAAAATATTTACTTACAGTGGCCCTTTAAGTAAATTAGATGCTGTGAATCATGAAAGAAAACTTTTGGGTTTAATTTAATTAATGAGTGTATTTTTTTTTATTTTAAAATTTCTTTAAAGGAAATACTTTCTTGTCTTGACAAAAAAAGTTAAAGAGCTATGAAACCCCCTTTTTTTCTTTCATGATTCAGATGGACCATGCAATGTTAAGAAATTTTCTAATTTACTCCAATTATCAATTTTTTCTTTGTTTCTTTTGCTGTGCTTTGTTGAATGAGCAGCAATGCACTACTGGTTGCTGACTGAACACATGGGTGAGCCAATGAAACGCAGTATAAATATGCAGCAACCAATCAGCAGCTAGAACCTAAGTTCTAAGCTTTCCTAGATAAACCTTTCAGCAAAGAAAAGGAAGCAAATTAAATAATTAAAGTAAATTTGAAAGTTGTTTAAAATTGTATTCTCTATCTAAATCATCAAAGAAATCTTTTGGGTTTCATGTCCCTTTAACAGCTTACTTCCTAGAAAGACAAATGCCATTTTAGAAAACCTCCCATACCAATAAAGAGTCAATTAGCCACATTTTGCAGGACAGGAAATTTCTGATAAAGTGCTGTGGTTTCCAATGAAGTATTTGAAACTAAAGAGAAAAAAAAAATGTAAGAAAACTTATCTGAGGCAAATTCAACTCTCAGCAAAGTTCATGAGTATTTGTTAACTTATTCTGCTGGAAAGAACATAAAGAAAACTAGTCATAAAATCTTCCAGAACATCCTTTAGCTATGTTTTTATGTATGGGTGATTTATGAAAGTAGCTGGAGAGAAGTGATTTCAATACAGGGAAATGATTGTGCAGATAACACACTAATGAACTTGGACAAAGTGCCATGAATAGGTTCATTTTGTTTGACTGATGGAAATAAACAGACATATTACAGTAGCACAGTTCCTTTTGATTTTTATTGATAATAGGCTTAAAGGGACATTAAACACTTTGAGATGGTAATATAAAATGATAAATTGTATATATAAAACAGCTCTGCAATATACTTTCATTAGTTATTTTGTCCTCTTTACCTGTAATTCCATTCTGAAATTGTGAGCTTTTCAGTTCCTGTTAGAAATGGAGGTGCAGAACACTGTTAAATCCAGCACAACCATTGGCTGCACACTCTAGTGACCTATTTATAACTGTCTCTAATTGGCCACAGCAGAGAAGGTAACACAAGTTACAACATGGCAGCTCACAGTGTTTTATAGACACTAAAACTTTACACTTATTTTGTCACTTTTTAAACAACTAATGAAACTTTAAAAAATACATCTACATGTTAGTCATGGACTAATCTTTTCTTTGAATGTATCATTCTATCTAGCATGTATTTAGTGTTTAATGTCCCTTTAAAGGGACATTCTGGTCAAAATTTAAATGCACATGCATGTGAAGCATAGCTAGATATTGTCAGTGCACCAGCATTTTAAATACTGCAGCTGGCCCAGAGTTCCAGTGGGGATTGTATCATGTCAGCAATTAACAAAATTGAGTCATTACCAAGAAGAACCTTAGCCTCTCAGAGCAAATGCTGTGTTTAAAATAAAGGTAAATGATACACTTTTGAAACAGCTATAGCTTTGATTTGAAGCATTTTGCTAATGCATGTATAATACAAAAATGTTTCTATTCAAAACTGAAATGTATCCTTGTGGATTGCATTTTTTGGCTGGACTGTCCCTTTAACTAATGTGATTTTTTTAAATTTAAATTTAAAATGTTTAATTTTCAAAATGTAAAAATACAATAAAAGCAAATAAAAATGAAATGGGTATAAAAGTACAAACATATAATGCTCTAATATGTTATTATTGAACTATTGCTTGCATATCACTATGCGTTTAACCTCTGCAAAGGGGTTAAACACATAGTTAAAGTCAACTCTAGAGCAGCAGTGCACTTCTGGGAACTAACTGAACACATCTGATGAACCAATAACAAGAGTTATTTGTGTGCAGCCACCAATCACCAGTTAGCCCCCAATAGTGCATTGCTGCACCTTAGACTACTTTGGTATGCTTTTAAACAAATGATACAAAGAGAATGAATGATTTTTGATAATAGAAGTAAATTGAAAATTTCTTAAAATTGCATGCTATGTTTGAATAATGAAAGTTTAATTTTGACTTTCATGTCCTTTAAAACATTGTTTCTCAACCGCAGTCCTCAAGTACCCCCAACAGACCAGGTTTTCATTATAGCTGAACTAGGACACAGGGTAAATAATCAGTTGATGGGTGAGAGCAGGTTAGTAACCATGGTGTTACTGATCAGCTGATCACTTCACCTGTGTATTGTTTCAGCTATAATGAAAACCTGGTCTGTTGGGGTTGCTTGAGGACCGCTGTTGAGAAACAGGTAAGATGTTAGAATAAATCAGGTATGATATTCAAGGTGAACAATATTTATACTATATAATGTAACAAAAGTTTACAGACGTATAGAGTGTAAATTGCTACCTTATACACATACATAAAAAAACAAAGAGATGTAAATGGTAGAGTCAGTATCCATAGAAGCACTCTTTAGCCATAGGGACTACAAAGCAAAAAAGGAGAGAAAAACATAAAGGCACAATTACTACCTGGTAACATATATACATACAGAATAGCTGTCACAAAGGGTACAAAACAGATCCAGCGAGTGGACAAATGTGGAAAGATTGAGAGAAGAGATTGAAAACCTACACGTGACACTCCCGCAGGGGCTGGCCTCAGAGAATCCTTTAAAAAACAAACAAACAACAGCAACAACAACAAAAAAGTCTGTCCCTGCGAGTTGTGAAATGTCTCCCATATAAAGTAATGGAGCTTGCTTGAATGGAGAACTTTGCTGGGGAGAACTAGGTTAGCGGGGATCAGGGGGCATCACATTCTGCGTCTTATATAAATCAGATTACTGTCAGCAAATAGTATTTTACAATCACCTCAATTTTCCTAGGTATATGCATGTGTTTTTCCTATTATAATAATACTTGCATTTTGACACAATCTTGCCCACCATTCAGTTTAAAGGGACATGAAACCCCAAATGTTTCTTTTATGTTTCAGATAGATGATACAATTTTAAACAAACTTTCCAATTTACTTCTATTATAAATTTGCTTCATTTTCTAGGTATCCTTTGTTGAAGGAGATGCATTGTACTACTGGGAGCTAGCTGAACACATAAGTAAACCAATGATAAGAGGTATATAGGTGCAGCCACCAATCAGCATCTAGCTCCCAGCTCCTGTGCCTACCTAGGTATACTTTT
Organism: Bombina bombina; assembly: GCF_027579735.1. Lineage (NCBI taxonomy): Eukaryota > Metazoa > Chordata > Amphibia > Anura > Bombinatoridae > Bombina > Bombina bombina. The sequence goes on along the minus strand of NC_069502.1, from coordinate 901,246,025 downwards.
TCATTAAAGGATACCAAAAGAATAATCAAATTAGATAGTTAAAGTAAATTGGAAAGTTGTTTAAAATTGGATGTTCTATATGAATCATGAAAGAAATTTTTTTGGGTTTCATGTCCCTTTAAACGATAAAACTGCAGGGGGAAAACGTGTAAAGAATAAGCCAGAATGTTCAGCAACTCCCATGTAATACCCCTGTTCAGTCCACTAGCAATGGCGGGAAAACGTGTTTTACAATAACTAGAGCAATTTGTTTTGAATTTTGTTTAAAATTACACCACAGTTTTTGCATGTGCACTGTAGTTTTATTACAATTTCTACTGTATGCGTCATAAAATAAAATTTTTGCAGAACTATTTCATTACAAATTGAAAAGTGATTTAATAATACATATTTTCCACTTCTCTGGCCAGTTAGTGTGTGCTCTGAGGGTTGAATTAAAGGGACACTGAACCCAAATCTTTTCTTTCATGATTCAAATAGAGTATGCCATTTTAATCAACTTTCTAATTTACTCCTATTATCAATTTTTCTTTGTTCTCTTGCTATCTTTATTTTAAAAGCAGAAATGTAAATCTTAGCAGCCAGCCCATTTTAGATTCAGAACCATGGATAGCACTTGCTTATTGGAGGCTTACATTTACCCACCAATAAGCAAGCATAACCCAGGTTCTCAACCAAAAATGGACCAGCTCCTATGCATCACATTCCTGCTTTTACAATAAAGATAGCAAGAGAACGAAAAAAATTGATAATAGGAGTAAATTAGAAAGTTGATTGAATTTGCATGCTCTATCTGAATCATGAAAGATAAAATTTGGGTTTAGTGTCCCTTTAAGAAGCACTGCCCTAGGGCCTGATTAGTCACTGGCTGATGAGCAGGACTTCACAAGTATAAAAATATAGTGTTATTTTTTTACAGTGCAGGAGCATATGTTTTGCACTAAACAGATAATATAATACATTTTAAAATGCCCTTTTACATGCATGAAGAAATAAAAGGACTATAAAGCTTAAACTACATATGATAACATGCTATTATGTCCTTTTAACTAAAAATCAATTGTGATGATGCATATAGTAATAGAACACGTTATGCAACTACTTACGTAGTATTGGTCGGATGTGTAGCAATTACCTGAATTTTAAAGGGACAGGAAACCCCAAAATGTTCTTTCATGATTTGGATAGAACATACAATTTTAAACAACTTTCCAATTGACTTCTATTATCAAAATGTTGCTTCATTCTCTTGTTATCCTTTTGCTGACGGAACAGCATTGCACCACTGGCAGCTAGATGAACATATCTAGTTAGCCAATCGCAAGAGACATATGTGTACAGGCACCAATTAGCAGCTATCTCCCACTAGTGTTGGATATGTGCGTATTCTTTTTCAACAAGGGATACCAAGAGAATGAAGTACATTTCAAAATAGAAGTAAATTTAAAAGTGTTTTAAAATGACCTGCTCTATCTGAATCATGCAAGTTTAATTTGTACTTTCCTATCCCTTTAACAGGAAAAGGGGACTTCTAATGCCAAGTCCCAATAAATATGTTGAAAATTCAGTAAATGGACATTAAAAGCCTCTTTTTTTTTGTGTTGTTATAATTGTGCTTCGTGTTGTACTTCATAAAGAAGCCAAAAAGCAAAATCTGTAACCAAGGTTTTTAAAAGGTTGCAAACTGCATAAACGAGCTATTTGATTTTCAACATTCGCAGGTTAAATATTTTACACAAAGGGATATAGAAAAAGTGCAGCACAAGGTCCATAGGCAATTTGACACTAAAGGGGCCCAAAAAAACAACAAAAGTGCAGACTAAGCATAGCATTGGGTACCCAAGCAATCTTATACTGCTGACACCACAGAAACATCACTAACAGGGCAAATATGAGCAAAACAAACTGGGTCTACAGGAAATCTTACTCTTTGGGCCTTTGACCTGAAAAACAAGAAGATTGCGGTGAAGAGTCAAAGGGATCCATTTATAATGAGGCAGGCGGACGCAGTGCAAGAGGCGGCTGTCAATCATCCTGATCCCATCAGAATAATTGCATTCCGCCATCTAAAGTGTTAAGGAAAGGTTAAAGGGACACTCAATCAAAATTAAACTTTCATTATTCAGATAGAGCATGCAATTTTAAACAACTTTCCAATTTACTTCCATTAACAAAATGTGCACAGTCTTTTTATATTTATACTTTTTCAGTCACCAGCTCCTACTGAGCATGTGCAAGAATAAACGTGTATGCATTTGTGAATGGCTGATGGATGTCACATGGTACGTGTATGCATTTGTGATTGGCTAATGGCTGTCACATGGTACTGGGGGAGTGGAAAAAGACATAACTTTTAAAATTGTCAGAAAAAAAAATCTACTACTCATTTGAAGTTCAGACTAAGTGCTATTGCATTATCTTGTTATCTTGCATTTGTTGATTATGCAAATCTACTGTGTTGACTGGTCCTTTAAGTAGCAGTGGTCTTAAGACCGCTGCTACTTAACTGGCGTTTCAAGCGATCTTGTGCTGTTGGGAGCCAGGAAAATGCCACAGCACAGTGCTGGGATATTGCTAAGGGCGTATAAATGAGTAAAAAGGGAAAACTTGTTTATCTATTAAGGCCCCATACTAATAATATGTCTCAAAAATAGAATAAGTATCAGATATTAATCCAAACCAAGGCAAGGTTTGAATGGAAAATATATATATATATACAGTATATAAATAATATCCTATATAAATGGAGTCATGGTGGGGTGCTCACTGTCCCATAGGTTAAAGGGACACTGAACCCAAATTTTTTCTTTTGTGATTCAGATAGAGCATGCAATTTTAAGCAACTTTCTAATTTACTCCTATTATCAATTTTTCTTAGTTCCCTTGCTATCTTCATTTGAAAAAGAAGGCATCTAAGCTTCTTTTTTTTCAGACTCTGGACAGCACTTTTTATTGGTGGATGAATTTATCCACCAATCAGCAAGAATAACCCAGGTTATTCACCAAAAATGGGCCGGCATCTAAACTTACATTCTTGCATTTCAAATAAAGATACCAAGAGAAGGAATAAAATTTTATAATAGGAGTAAATTAGAAAATTGCTTAAAATTGCATGCTCTATCTGAATCACGAAAGAAAAAATTTGGGTTCAGTGTCCCTTTAAGTACAAGCAAAAGCAGAAAAAAGTGGACAGTTTAATGGCACCCAAAAAAAAGTGTATATGTCTATAGGAAGATGGCAAGGGAAATCACCAAAAGGGGGATCCGGTAGATAAAACTTAACATTTAATATAGTTGATATTAAATGTTAAGTTTTATCTACCGGATCCCCCTTTTGGTGATTTCCCTTGCCATCTTCCTATAGACATATACACTTTTTGGAGTGCCAATTAACTGTCCATTTTTATTCTGCTTTTGTTTATATTGCTAAGGGTCCCCTTAGACAGACTGAGATTGTGGGGCCCTTGACAGGGAGTGATCACTTTAAGGCACAAGAATAATTTTGACATTGTAATGATAAATGTTTACCTATGTGTCATAAAAGAATTGGAAGATTTCACATGCCTAACCTTGCTACATTCTACACAATGATTGTTGAACACTGTACATCATTTGTAAATGGATCTAATTGGCCTCAACCAAAGAGATGACATGAGAGGCTTAACCCCTGAGACATGAGAGGCTTAACCCCTTCACACCTGTTTTCACTCTAAGGAGCTAAATAGCATGGCTCTTGCCGACAGCAGCGAGACTGCACTCTTTTCAAATGCCTCCTGGAGTGAGGCATATAACAATAACGCATTTCGCTGCTGTCTGCAAGACCCGCACTGTTACAGAGATGAAAACCCCTTAAGGACATGTGATTGTGAAAAAATGCAAATTTTGCTAACAAAATAATAATTTGTATTCTTTTAATACATTTATTTTGTATATAGACCTTTTACAATATAGTCTTAACCTGCTGATATATTCTGTGCATGCATAAATAAAAGGCTAATATCCTTTTAAAGGGGCAGGGAAATAAAATTTAAACTTTAATGATTCAGATAGAGTATTTAATTTTAAACAACTTTCCAATTTACTTATATTATCAAATTGTATTCATTCTCCTGGTATCCTTTGTTAAAAGACATACCTAGGTAGACAAAGGAGGAGAAATGCACTACTGGGAGATAGCTGCTGATTGGTGGCCACATATGCCTATTGTCATTGTCTCACCCAATGTGTTCATCTAGCTCCCAGCAGTGCATTGTTACTCCTTAAACAAAGGATACCAATAGAACAATGCAAATTTGATAATATAAGTAAATTGGAAAATTGTTTAAAATTGCATGCCCTATCTGAATCATGAAAGAAAAAGTTTGTGTTTTATGTCCCTTTAAGGGAAATTTATTAGGCACCAAATTCCAATCTATAGTTGTCATTGCAATCAGTTTATCCTTGATCTATTCTGTATTCTATATGTCTAGCTGCATTTTTGTTGCTACAAATGTTGTAATTTTAATTAACCATGGAATCAAAACCTCAATTTATTGGACAGGAAGAGGAGTGCTACGGAAAATTATCTTAATCATTTAAACAAACAGAACTGGCAAAATGGAAAAAATCAACAACAAAAAAACAAAATAAAGAACAGGAGAATCAAAATCCTGCCTAATCAAAACGTAAATGTTTATATATATTTACGTTTTGATTAAGAACAGGGGGAGCACTTTAAAAATTAAATCCTGCAGCCAATATAAATCACATTATGTTGCTTTCTGCGTATAAAATCTTACAATCGCTTCTATTTTCATAAAGATGTGATTTTTTTATTAGGGTAATAAGTATTTTGAGTATTTTGGTAAAAACTCGCCACCTTATACATTGCGAGATAAAACAGTGAGATCTGTAGTGCAAAAATGTTTACATAATTATGCTGAGATTAGAGAGACAATTTCATATACGCCCATGGAACGCCCATGGAACGCCCATGTTCAGCCCATTATAAGAAAAAAAACAACAACACATTTGTATTTATAAGAGATTTTTGCACATCCAATGTACTTAAAGGGATACTGAATCCAATTTTTTTATTTTGTGATTCAGATAGAGCATGTAATTTTAAGCAACTTTCTAATTTACTCCTATTAGCAAATGTTCTTCATTCTCTTGGTTTCTTTATTTGAAAAGCAAGAATGTAAGTTTAGATGCCGGCCCATTTTGGTGAACAACCTGGGTTGTTCTTGATGATTGGTGGATAAATTCCTCCACCAATAAACAAGTACTGTCCAAGGTTCTGGACTTTCTTTTTTAAATAAAGAAAGCAAGAGAACGAAGAAAAATTGATAATAGGAGTAAATTAGAAAATTGCAAGCTCTATCTGAATCACAAAAGAAAACATTTGGGTTCAGTGTCCCTTTAAATTACAGTTAACACTGTGCATATTTAATACGATTTATTCCTAGGTAATTAACATACAAACGTTACATTTTTGATTAATACAATATTTTCTAACAATTTTTGATGCACCTTAACAATACACTTTTTTCCTGCATATGTTTGTGTGAATGGTTCAATTATTTGTTTTGTAAGATTTTTAAATTATGAATTTAATTGTGCACTTTTGTAAGGTTTGCATCTCCTCCACATGTGGAAATGCTGTATACGCCCCTTAGCAAGACACCTAGATTTTTGGGTAAAAATTTAGTTTTTGAGAATTCCACCTGGAAAACAGGACTGGTTGAGCATTCTTTTATAATCGCACCAGCCCAGAGACCTTTAGATCATTAGGTCTTAGTCCTATATGAATCTGAAAAGAGAGTAATATAGGGTTTGCATAGGTTTGGAAGGTGCTCCAAATTCTTTGAGATTCCAAGCTAATCAGTGTTTTAATTTAAAGCGACAGTAAACACCTGGTCTAGTCAAAATTAAACTTTCATGATTTAGATATGGCATGCTATTTTAAACAACTTTCCACTTTATTTTTTATCATCAAATTTGCTTTGTTCTCTTGTTATTCTTTGTTGAAAGCTAAACCTAGGTAGGCTCATATGCTAATTTCTAAACACTTGAAGACCGCCTCTAATCTCAGTGCAGTTTGAAAGTGTTTTTACAGCGCTAGTTCATGTGTGCCATATAGATAATATGGTGCCTACTCCTGTGGAGTTACCTAGGATTTAGCACTGATTGACTAAAATACTGTACAAGTCTGTCAAAAAAACTGAAATAAGGGGACAGTCTGCAGAGGCTTAGATACAAGGTAATCATAGAGGTAAAACATTAATTAATATAACTGTGTTGGTTATGCAAAACTGGGCAATGGGTAATAAAGGGATTATCTTTCTAAACAATAAAAATTCTAAAGTACACTCTCCCTTTAACATCCTTTTTACTGGAATTGTTTTTAGAAGCCAAACGTCACCTACCATTTAGCCAATCTAAGCTTTAGTCCACAGACAACAAGGTTAGACACTGTTATAAAGTTAATATAAAATGAATTGTTTTGCAGTTGTTATCTAATAAATCTAATTAGGGACAGATATGTACCAGAGTAAACCCTGAGAAGTCAGCAGGTACATTTCAAGTTCTGAGAATTAGAAATTGCTCAATTTTCAGAGCTTAATTACATGGAATAGGGACAAACGAAATAATTAAATTATATGCCAAAGTTGTTTCTATACGCAAACTTAAACATTTTATCTAAAAATGTCAAGGTGTTTACTGTCCCTTTAAATATTTAAAAAATGTTTTTAACAAACTGTGCGTGCAACAACAAAAAAATAAACAAAAACAGCAAAACAACAAAAAATATATATTTGTGATGAATTAATATCACAAACATTAACACTTGAAAATGTGTCCTATTCAGCTGTAATAAAGTACCATTGTGTGATAAATTATAATTAAGTCTTTTGCAGTGCATAGACAACATACCAAACTAGCCCACAATTCATTTGTACAAATAATCATTTGTACCAAAACTATCTGTGTGTTATAAACAAACCTACATATGCAACATTCTGACTATATATTATGGGTTCTTGTTGTTCATTTCATTTTATTTCATATATCCTGTCCATTAACTTTCTCTTAAAGGCAGATAAAAGTCAATTTTAAACTTTAATGGTTCAGATAGAGACTGTTGTTTTTACATCTGTTATCAAATTGACTTAGTTATCTTGGTATCCTTATTGAAGAGCATACCTAGGTAGCTAGCCGGTGATTGGTGGCTACACATATATGCTTGCCATTGGCTCATCAGATGTGTTCAGCTAGGGTCCAGTAGATAGGGTTGCCATCTTTTCAGAAAAAAAAATACTGGCCAAACTAATTAGCATACATTTATTTACATAATAATTATGCAGTATAAATCAGAAACTAAAGCTGCTAAGACTAATTTTAAATGATCATTTGCTTAAAATTAAAAACATGTATACACGTAGAAGACATTTGAACATGATAGCATCTTTATTTCTATATTAAATCTTTATTTTAAACCAGGCATGTTGGTAAAATACCGTCTGGTTGGCAACCCTACCAGTTGTGCATTGCTGCTCTATTGCAGACTTTAACTATGTTTTAACCCATTTACGGGGGCAATTTCAATCTAAGCACCATCATTCAACTCTATATTTCTGGGTGCATGAAGCCAGCTCTTGAAAATTTGACCTGCAGACTAGAAAGTACTGGCACTTCTACAATTCCAATTTGTAATACGAGCTGTCTCTTCTTAAAATATATAATTATTATTATATATAATTATTATTATATAGAGCAAACATATTCTGCAGCGCTGTCCAAGGGTACAATTGTTTTTAAATAAAACAATAATACAAAACTTGAAAGAGACAAGATAAAATTTTATAAATACATACAGGAGGAGATGAGGGCCATATTCCAGTGGAAACTTACAATATATATATATATATATATATATATATATATATATATATATATATATATATATATATTATATATATATATATATATATATATATATATATATATATATATATACTTTATTGTTAAACTTTGAAAAACATGAGAATTTGTGTAAAAAAAAAACACGGTGTGTCCAAGTACATTCCAAACGAGTTTCGTACTTTGCAAACACTTGTTCACTGATCTGTTAATGTTGCTATATTTCTTCCTATAAAACATCTTGCTATATCCCTTATGGGTATGTTCAAATTCAAAGTAGAAAACCCTGTGCAAGGCCTTATCATTTAATCCTTGAGCATACCAATGATCTACTTGGGCACTTGCTGTAAATACCTCTGAAAAGTGTGTCTGCTGTTGTTACTGGCATCCAAGGGGATAAAGTAACTGCTCAGTTGTGAAAAATATACGTGTGGGATAAAGGTGGGGCTTAAAGGGATAGGAAAGTCAAAATTAATCTTGCATGATTCAGATAGAGCAGGTCATTTTAAGACACTTTTAAATTCACTTCTATTTTCAAATGTGCTTCGTTCTCTTAGTATTGCTTGTTAAAAAATGAATACGCACATATCCTACACTAGTGGGAGCTGCTGCTAATTGGTGGCTACACACATTTGTCTCTTGTGATTGGCTTAATGGATATTTTCAGCTTCCTGTCAGTAGTGCAATGCTGTCCCTTCAGCAATGGATAACAAAAGAATGAAGAAAATTTTATAATAGAATTAAAATGGAAAGTTATTTAAAATTGTATGTTCTATCTGAATCATAAAATCCAATTTTAGGGTTTATTATCCCTTTAAAGGATTACTAACTTTTATTTTTATTATGCCAAACAACCACACTTTTGACATTACAATTATAACCCAAATCAAATGTACCTTATTCTGTGTTGAAACAAAGCTCCATTTATTATTAAAATACATTTTTATTTTATCCCCATGACATCACCTCATCCAGCCCTCAAATATGGGCCGTCCACGGTATAAAACACTTGCCAATCAAGTGGCGAGTATTTGCATCTCATTAATATTCAGTTCCGCCAATCTACGCATGCGCAATTGGATTAGAGTACTCTCGCATGCGCATATTGTGGCACAGAAGCCGACATAGAGCGTGTCTTCTTGGCGGTGACATATTCAATGACGTTGCTGTAGCTCACGCATGCGCATCGCGTCGAAGAGTCGCCATCTTCCAACTGGAGTTGTCATCCAGGATTGGAAATCGGTAATGAATAGAAAGTAAGTGGGTTTGGAAAAAAAATAAAATTTGATAGGCTAATATATTATAAACAATATATATTTAAAACGTGTTTATTTCAATGTATACTATTGAACTATGAACAAATGATTTTTGAACACAGTACAGTGTCCCTTTAAGCACTGCTCAGAGAGACAACAGTGATTTGTTAGCAGCAAACTAAGTCATCGTTGACATACTACACATAATTTCCAGCTCTCTGAGCAGGTATGGTGTTTAAATGTAAGTATGCCATACACATTCAGAGTCATTACCTTTTGCTAACAGCATTTTTGCTAATACAAGTATTCTGCAAAAATAGTTCTGTTTAAAATTGAAATGCACTCAAGCACATGTCAATTTTGACTAATATATCCCTTTGAATGTGGGGTAAAATATTTTCTCCTTTAGTTTCCTCAGTTACATTATTATATACATAATTCGTTTTCATTTGGTTTTCTCAATAATACTGGAATTTCAATGATAAGAAAAATGTAATTAAGAAAATAATTGAAATGCAATTTGTATTTGTTCTACCTTTGTAAAAATTGCACTGATTGTTTGAATCACATTATGTTTCTCTGTTAAAATTATAATCGTATACTACAATTGTTCTATATTTGGTGCTTGTATGTGTAAATCATTCTAACAATATTTTAATACAAAAAAATGCTACAAGTCTTTCTTGTTAACATCATATGTTGTATAATCTATTTTGTATTTAAGACCTATTGATATAATGCATAATTATATGACCTCATGTAAACCAGTATTTTTTTTTATGTAAGTCTGTTCTTATGTATTACTTATTATCCTTAAAGTGTACTTTTTTGTAATCTCTGCAATAGGATGTAGTTCCAAATATCTTAATTAGAAGTATAAACAGAAGACACTATTGTATTATTTAAGCACTCCAGGCTGTTTATATCATGGTACAAGTGAGCTTCTCACACGAATTTAGCACTTCATTAACAAAATTACATTTTTGAATCTGCAGCTTTATTCAGATAATACACAGTTAATGAAAATAAGGACAATAGCAGGTTGTTCTGTGTGGATGATATTTTGTGTAATATTATATATGGCTTCCTGTAATGGTATTGGTCCAGATTAAAATAAAATGCCAAACCATATGTCTGTGAGAATTAATCTGTATGCTAAAGAAAATGATTGTTGAAGGTAAATATCACATTTTTAACTGTGTAAAAATATTTGTGGAAGAAAGGGAAAGGCTAAGGCAACCAGTAACACTAAAATGGTTGACAGTAATAAAAACTTTCTCTTCATTCTAAATAATTATTGATAGTTTTCCAGCCATTTAACATCTGTTTTGTTAAATGTTATTTCTACCTTTATCAAATATAACAACGGAATATTAAGAGTAAACATAGAATATTTGAATATTAATATTTGACTTTAAATAGAATTAAAGGGATACTAAACCCACATTTTTTTCTTTCATGATTCAGATAGAGCATACAATTTTAAGCAACTTTCTAATTTACTCCTATTAGCAATTTTTCTTCATTCTCTTGATATCTTTATTTAGAAAGCAGGAATGTTATGCTAAGGAGCCGGCCCATTTTAGGTTCAGCACCTACATTTAGCCACCAATAAGCAAGCATAACCCAGGTTCTGAACCAAAAATGGTCCGGCTCGTAAGCTTTACAGTCCTGCTTTTTAAATAAAGGTAGCAAGGGAACAAATAAAAATTGAAAATAGGAGTAAATTAGAAAGTTGCTTAAAATTGCATGCTCTATCTGAATTATTAAAGAAACAAATTGGGTTTAGTGTCCCTTTAATTCTATGTAAATCAGCATTCAAATGTGATATTTAAATTTGACATTGCCATATTTAAGTTTATTCTAAAGAAACATTTGAATGAATATCAACGGGGAACTTTCCTTTTACTTGTGAAAGAGACATGAACCCCCCCCCCCAATTTTTCTCTCATTATTCATATAGAGAATACAATTTTAAACAACTTTCCAATTTACTTTATTATTTAGTTTGCTTTATTCTTTAGGTATCCTCTGTTGAAGAAGTAGCAATGCACATGGGTGAGCCAATCACACTAGGCCACCAATCAGCAGCTACTGAGCCTATTTAAATATGCTTTTCAACAACGGATATCTAGAGAATGAAGCAAATTAGATAATTGAAGTAAATTGGAAAGTTGTTTAAAATTGCATGTTCTTTCTAAATCATGAAAGAAAAAATTTGGTGTCATGTTCTTTTAAATGTAAACTGGCCCATTTGCTAATCCCTATTACATATGTGGTCTCCTAGTACTCAAAGGGGCTGTATGGTAATTTAAACTCTTATATTTCGATCCATAACTAGTACTGAAGCTCATATTTTTGTGAGAGAGTTGTAAAATGCAATTAGTATTATGTCTTCCACTCTGACTAAATGGGAAGTTGAATGATGCTTATAAAATAATATCATCATGTTTATAAACATATATTAATAATAGTAATAATGTTTATGGGAACAGGTGATGATATTTAGTGCATTGACGTCTGGGTATGTCATCAGGTAAATTAGGAACGCAGGATATGACTTTCACAGAGGGCCCTTTAAGAGATGCAGTTTTGCTATCTACATCAGTTACAAAAAATATAGCCTTATAGGACAGACATACAGTACCTGACTATTGGGATATATCTAACACATATATAAAATAACATCTTTTGGGTAGTTCACATTACTATATCTATTTAAATAATTAGTATAATTTATTTTTAAAGCAACAGCAAATTCTGTAGCACTGGGTACATGATTCATTGTAAAAGGAAATACAAACAGGTACATACAAAAACATATAAAAAAAACAAATTTAATACAGGAACAGAGGATCTAGGATATAAAATATGCATGGGTCTCTAAAAAAAATACTAATATACCAAATTTAGAAAACAATGCCACTTTGAATAAAAAAAACAATATCAAAAGTCATATCATGTGTATTATGTCAATTGATCAGACTCCAAACGATTAATTAAATGAAAGCAGTAAGAACATTCTGATATGTTTGAATGTAATTGTATCTTTCCTTCTTATTTAGAGATAGGTGAATGTTTTGGCCCATTTGTTAAAAATAACTAACATGATATGCAGAGTAACCTTTGTTCATTATATGTAGCATTCAAATAATTAATATAACAATTAATATAACAATTGTTTATTGAGGATGATTTTCATATAAAAACATTAGAATATTGATTCTTATAACCTTCAAAGTAAGTCTTTTGGAATCAAAATGCATCTTTAGTATTCAAATGTTAACATTTGTTCTATATAAAAACATTCAAATGGCTGAATAGATATTAAAGGGACAGTCTAGACCCAATACATAATTTTGATTACTTATTGTTACATACCAGAGAAGCATCCTACAACTGTTCCCACATCTATAAACTTGTAAGAAATACATTAAATATTTAAATATTCATCGTTTGTTAGGAGCCAGAAATGGCCATGGATGTGGAACCTATTGCAAGATGCTTATCTTATTTGCAACAATAAACAATAAAGAATAAGGATTGGGTCTAGACTGTCCCTTTAAGGAGAACAATTGTTCTACAGTTTAAAAATTGAAACATTCCACCTATCCCTAGTCCTGTTCTTTGAACAGTCAGTAAATCAAAGTACATTTACAAGTGAACGTTGTATGAACTGTTTTTGATAGTTTAAAGCGACAGTCTTGTCCGAAATAAACTTTAATGATTCAGACAGGGCATGTCATTTTAAACAACTTTCTAATTTACTTTTAGCACCAATTTTGCTTTGTTCTCTTGGTTGCTAGTTGAAAGCTAAACCTAGGAGGTTCATATGTTAATTTTTAGAACTTGAAGGCCACCTCCTATCTGAATGCATTTTGACAGTTTTTCACCACTAGAGGGTGTTAGAATCTTTAGTTCATGTGTGTCATATAGATAACATTGTGCTCACGCACATGGAGTTACCTAGGAGTCAGCACTGATTGGCTAACATGAAAGTCTGTCAAAAGAACTGAAATAAGGGGGCAGTTTGCAGAGACTTAGATACAAAGTAATCACAGAGGTAAAAATTGTATTAATATAACTGGGGAATGGGTAATGTGTCCCTTTAAGCCAATCACTGGCTTTACAAATCTAATGAGAGAATAAAATACATTTCAAGGGGCACTAGGTATGATTTTTGTAGGGCATACTTAGAGCTACATCTGATGAATCTAGATGAATAGAAACATAATATTATAAAATACTTCTCCCTGCTCTCTCTTTTCCTATTTGTACTGTACTGAATGCACTCTCTTCTTCTTGTTCCTTTGTGAAGTTTTCTTTCCTATACTGACCCTAATGTTTTTTCATTTTCCATCAAGTCTTGTGTATGATTGACCAACAGTAAACAATAAAGAGGCCAGAGATAAACAACTGATTCCTACTTAAACCACTCTTTAACCTTGTTTGTATAGAGGCGCCATAAATTCTGTTTATATAAAACTTAAAGAACAATGGAAATCCTTAACAATATTATTATAAGTAACAATAATAGAAGGACCAGTACCGTCTTGTTTAAAAAAAAAAAAACATCCACCTTTTAGTACATAGAAAAGTAAAGACAACTAATTTAATGACACATTGAGGAAGAGAGAACCGACGCGTTTCATGTGCAAAGCACTTGGTCTGATAATAATGCAGTTAAATATACAACTTTATTGCATTCATTTGTAATTGGTGCACACATAATGCCCTTTACAGGTCTAAGGCAGAACATTTTGTACCAATTTGTGTGATAATTCTTGATTTCCTTTTCTTTAAGTACATATTATGCTCGTCATTGCATTTCCTCAATGTAAAAGTCTTTCTAAACCTCAATGAGAAAATGTATTTTACTAGCTCCTTAATCTTTTGTCCTATTCAAAGCAATCCATTATTTTAGTAAAGATTGTTGTTAACCTGTACAGGAAGAGATGTTATATTAAATGTACTACAAAAGATATAAACTAAAAACTTCAAAGAAATATGTATAACACAGAATAGGTATTATATAAACATATTACAATTATACAAGCATATAACCATTTAAAAATGGTTATAAAATACAATAAATACATAAAGAGTACACATGAGAAGTGGGTGTAGACTTTATAGAACCAAACCTAACACTTAAAGGGACAGTTTACTCAAACATGCTCTCCCCTTTAATTTGTTCCCAATGATCCACTTTACCTGCTGGAGTGTATTAAATTGTTTACAAGTATTTACCCTTATATTAGCATTTGAAATAGTTGGTTTAGCCTGTGGTATCCCTACTTATTCTGAAAGTTTTTGGCCTTAAGGCTAAGCTGTGTAAACACAGCCAGCAGAAGAAATTACACTCCCAGTGAGGTATAGAAGAGATAATGTAATAAAATGTCATTTTGCCATTGTTCTCTTCAAGTATTGGTGATTGTTTTACAGACAGATATAAGATAAGGAAGCAGGTATCTGTACATAATGTGATAAAGTAATGAGATCTGATTATACCTACACGCTCAACCCATTTTATTAGGTTGTGACTTTGAAACACAAAATTAGCTATTTCATATACACAAATAAACCTTAAAAAGCAAATTTGATTATAAAAGTAAATTGGAAAAATGTTTCAAATTGCATGTCCTATCTGAATAATGAAAGATTAATTTTGAATAGACTGCCCCTTTAAAGGGATATAAAGGTTTAAATTTAGAATGTGCACGAGTGCATTACAATTTTAAAAAGAGGCATTTTTGCAATTTACATCTAATAGCAAAAATATTTCTGGTAAAATCTAGTACTGTTTTTAGTGCATGTGCTGTGAGGGTCCATGCACCGGTATTTAAATGGACAGTCTAGTCAAATTTAAACTTTTATGATTCAGATAGGACATGCAATTTTAAACAACTTTTCAATTTACTTTTATCATCAAATTTGCTTTGTTCTCTTGGTATTCTTAGTTGAAAGCTAAACCTAGGTAGGCTCATATGCGAATTTCTAAGCCCTTGAGGCTGCTCAGTGCAATTTTACAGTTTTTCACAGCTAGACTGCACTAGTTAATTTGTGCCATATAGATAACATTGTGCTCACTCCCGTGGAGTCATTTATGATTCAGCACCAATTGGCTAAAATGCAAATCTGTGAAAAGGACTGCGATAAGGAGGCATTCTTTAGATGCTTAAATACAAAGAAATCACAGAGGTAAAAAGTATATTAATATAACCGTGTTGGTTGTGCAAAACTGGGGAATGGGTAATAAAGGGATTATCTATCCTTTTTAAACAACAACAATTCTGGAGTAGACTGTCCCTAAACTTAATTTGTGTCATACAAGCCACTACTGACCCTCTGTGAAGGTGTAGTGTTTAAATACTGGTGTACAGGAACCCCAGACCATATTTGTGTATGCCACTGAAAACCAATAGTAAATTTTATTAGAAGCATTTTTGCTAATGAAAATATATAGCAAAAATGGTTCTATTTAAATCAGAAATGCACCCAAGCACATTGTAAGTTAGACCTTTCTATCTCTTTAATGCGTACGGTCATTTTATAGTGTTCTTTTTTATTTTGTGTTTAATTCTGTTATCATCTTATACAACATGATACATATAAATGATTAGCATTTTATTACACAATAAGTATTATATTTTTTATATATATTGATACTGTATATTTCTTTTAAGTGTTTATTTTATAAATGGTCTATTTTGTTGTTATTTTGGTCTTAGATGATAGCATTTGTTGCCCTTTAAACTTGGATAGCAGCATTTAATAATTTACAAAGTACTGTTGCATTTTTGTACCTTTTAATGTTATACAAAATCTACCTTATATATTTGTAACTCCTACATCTGTACATGAAATATGACATTACTGCTTGAGCATACAAGTAAAGGAAAACCTGTCATCTTTAGGGTTGGTAGCCGTGCTCCATAAATATACTGTGCAACTTACAGGTGGTCTGGTACGAATGGTAGGTGGGCTTCCCCCCAAAAGCTCAACCTTTATTTGACAGGAAACCTCAAAATTTTCCTTTGTGATTTGAATAGAACAAACCATTTCAAACAACTTTCCAATTTACTTCTATTATCAAATTTGCTTAATTCTCTTGAACACATCTAGTTAGCCAATCACAAGAGACAAATGTCTGCAGGCACCAATCAGCAGCTAGCTCTCACTAGTGTACGATATGTGCGTATTCTTTTTCAACAAGGGATACCAAGAGAATGAAGTACAATCGAAAATAGAAGTACATTTAAAAGTGTCTTAAAATGACATGCTCTGTCTGAATCATGCAAGTTTAATTTTGACTTACCTATCCCTTTAAGCCCCACCTTTATCCCACATGTATATTTTTCACAACTGAGCAGTTATTTTATCCCCTTGGATGCCAGTAACATACACTTCAACAATTTTACATTCGTGGTTACCAGTAACACACATGCACAGTAGTGATTTGACCCCTTAACTGCACACACCTCATGGCTGCAGTTCATTGCTGATTATGTATATACACTGTACGTGCCAGTTAGTGGTGGTAACAGACGAACAACACGAGTTGGTGAACTAACATTGCTATCAAAGACGGCTCTGAAACTGAGATGATGTTATTATTGGTCATCCTTATTATAATGTAATACTACTCAGTCTGCCAGTGTCTGTTTGACATTGGTCTAGGAAGTGCCGTCATGGTTGGCATCTAAGTAGTATAAATATTACAGTGATTATTCAAGCAGCACCTAGGAAGTTATTATTTATTTGGTAGAAGCTTATGTTATAGAATGTAATTAGATCTGCAATGACATAAATAGTATTTTGTTTTTGTTTTTTAGGTAAGATAAATATCTAAAACTAAGAAGATGATCTAAGAATTATGTAAAGCTTACAAAATGTATTTTGAAATAAGTAACATTTTATGTAAGGAAATACATTTTAATGTGTGGTAGAAAATAAAGTTTTGTTTTTTAAGGGACATGAAACCCAAATGTTTTCTTTCATAATTCAGATAGAGAATCAAATTTTAAACAACATTCCAATGTACTTATATTATTTAATTTGTTTCATTCTTCAGATATCCTTTGTTGAAGAAATCACAATGCACACGAGTGAGCCAATCACACAAGGCATCTATGTGCAGCCACCAATCAGCAGCTCCTGAGCCTTTTTTAGATATGCTTTTCAACAACGGATATCAAGAGAATGAAGCAAATTAGATAATAGAAGTAAATTGGAAAGTTGTTTAAAATTGAATGCTCTTTCTAAATCACACAAAAATAAATTGAGTTTCATGTCCCTTTAAAGAGATGTAAAACAGTCTGCTTCATTGTTGTAATAAAAAAACACTAAGCAGTGGGTTATACTTAAAGGGACTTTTTTCATGATTTAGATAGAGAATACAATTTTAACCAATTTTCCAATTTTCTTCTATTATCTAATTTGCTTAATTCTCATGGTATCTTTTGTTGAAGAAGCAGCAATGCACTACTGGGAGCTAGCTGAATGCAGTGGTGAGCCAATAACATGAGACATAAATGTGCATCCACCAATCAGCAGCTTTTGAGCCTATATAGGTATCCTTTTCAACAATGATACCATGAGAACAAAACAAATTAGATAATAGAAGTAAATTGGAACATTGGTTAAAATTGTATGCCCTGTCTGAATCATGCAAGAAAACATTTTTCATGTAATAAAAGATTACTAGTGGCTGCACATATATGCCTCTGCCATTGGCTCACCCAATGTGCTCTCAGTAGTGCACTGCAGCTCTGGAGATAATTTTAACTATAATGGTAAACCTTTTTGCAGAGATTAAGCACATAATTATATGCAAGCAATAGGGCAACAATAAAACTCTGTACACATTGCAGCATTTTCTTTTTTGGACTATATATGTACCATTGTAAATGATCATAATCCTATAATATAAAAGGCCAAGTGTGTTTGTCCGAAGCTGTCATGCGCAGTAGAAACTGCGCGAGGACAAACACACCTGGCCTTCAAGAAGACTGACCTGGCTGGCATCTGGGACGACCGTGTGTGATGTGAGCGGGGCCGGCCGGGCGTGATGTGGGTAGGGCTGGCCGTTACACGGGCGGGGCTGGGCGGGGCGTGGGCGGGGCTGTGGATGTCAGAGAGAGAGCTAAAAAAAGAGGGGGGATAGAGAGAGCGCTCAAAAAAGAGGTAGGATAGAGGGAGCAAAAAAGGGGGGCTAGAGAGAGCAAAAGAGAGGGAGAGAGACAGCAAAGAGATAGGGGGGAGGGAGGGCAAAAGAAAGGGGAGAGAGCAAAAGAGGGGAGATAGAGAGAGCAAAAAAGAGAGAGACAGCAAAAGAGGGGGGGGGGAGAGGGGAAAGAGAGAGGGAGATAAAAAGAGAGGGGAGAGAGAGAGCAAAAGAGAGGGTGAAAGAGAGCATAACAGAGGGGGGAGAGAGCGAGCAAAAGAGAGGGGGAGAGAAAGAGCAAAAGAGAGGGGGAGAGAGACAGCAAAAGATAGGAGGAAAGAGAGCAAAATAAAGGGGAGGGAGAGAGAGAGAGAGCAAAAGAGAGGGGGGAGAGAGAGCAAAAGAGAGGGTGAAAGAGAGCATAACAGAGGGGGGAGAGAGCGAGCAAAAGAGAGGGGGAGAGAAAGAGCAAAAGAGAGGGGGAGAGAGACAGCAAAAGATAGGAGGAAAGAGAGCAAAATAAAGGGGAGGGAGAGAGAGAGAGAGAGCAAAAGAGAGGGGGGGGAGAGAGAGAGAGCAAGAGGTGGAACCTCTGTACTGCAAAAAATGGCCTGTGTACACGGGCTTTAGAACTAGTATAAAATAAATGGCTTACAAACTTATTTTTTTTGTTTTCTTAGCAATAATTGTATCAAATTTGGTTCAGAAACATATCATATATTTGTATCTTAGCTCCCTTCATGTAGCCAGTTAGTGACATATATACATCAGCTCCTACACTGATCAAGCTGTCAGTTTGTAGAATGTTGTAGGGGCAGGTTTCTGAACTCTGCAGGTTCCTTCCAAACTCTTAAATGCAATGGAAAAAACAATATCCATAGGAAATTTACAGGATACATTTTAAAATAAATAATGAAAGTACATTTCAATGTTTTTTCACCTATGTATCATTACACACGTTAATGGGAACTTACATTTAATGTTACTTTTATTGAATTAAAGCCAACAACAAAAAAGTCAAGGTAAAGTTACAGCTCTGTAAGGTCAGTAGAGGATCACCAGCAAGTTACAAGTGGACAAGGAAGGCTAAACTTTGGCATGTTGTTAGCAATAACGTTTCTTTAAGCACATGAACTTCCTTTTGCCCGGAGACAGTTTAGGAAACATTGATCTGTTTCTCATATTAAACACAGACAGTTCAAAAGGTAGAGTGTAAAGGAACTTAAAGGGACAGGGAAGTAACAATAAAACTTGCATGATTAAGATAGAGCACGCCATTTTAAGACACTTTTAAATTCACTTCTGTTATCAATTGTGCTTTGTTCTCTTGGTGTCCCTTGCTGAAAAAGAAAATGCACATATTATACACTAGTGGGAGCTAGCTGCTGATTGGTGCCTGCACACATATTTGTCTCTTGTGATTGGCTAACTAGATGTGTTCAGCTAGCGGCCAGTAGTGCAGTGCTGTTCCTTCGGCAAAGGATAACAAGATAATGAAGCAAATTTGGTAATAGAAGTAAATTAAAAAGTTGTTTAAAATTATATGTTCTATCCATGAAAGAAAATTTTGGGGTTTCCTGTCCCTTTAAATTGATGTAAAAGTCAAAATTAAACACTTTCATGTTTCAGTGAGAGCATATCATTTTAAACAACTTTCCTATGTACTTTTATTATATTATTTGCTTCAATATCTTGGTATCGTTTGTTAACCCCTTGAGTGCTAATGACGGTTCTGAGCCATCACAGAGTTTCCCACTCTGGTGCTAATGACGGCTCAGAGCTGTCACTAGCACTCTCCCAACTTGAGGGAGATCTGGGGGCTCCCACCCGCTCCTACCCCGGCGATTGGTGCTGCATAATGAAAGGCATCGCCGGGGTTTCCGTTTTGCGTGGTGACGTCACGCGCAATATACGTGATGACGTCACCGCGCAACGTTATTTAACATTAACAATGTTAAATATTGGAGCAGAGGGCATGCTGCTTAGAAGCCTGTATCTCAGGCATCTAAGCAGCTACAGACCCCCAAGACCCACCGTTGGAAAGGTAATCGCCTAACCTTTCCAACGGTGTAAGTGTTGGGGATCTGAAATAAATAAAAAAAAGTAAAAAAAATATATTTTTAAAATTATTAAATAAAAAACCCTTTAAGAAAACCTTAGCACCCAGGTAGGAAAGTGCTTAGCACTCAAAGGGTTAAAAAACATGGAGCAGCAATGTACTTCTTGGAGATAGATGCTGATTGGTTGTTGCACATATATGTTTCTTATCATTCGCTCACTCCAGTGTTAATCTAGCTCCCAGTAGTGAATTGCTGCTCCTTTAGAAAAAAGGATATCAAGAGAATGAAGCACATTTGATAAAAGGAAGTACATCAGAAAGAAATTGAATGTTCTACCTGAATCATGTCCATTTAAAATTACAGGTTTTGTATATGTCAGTTTATAGTTTTTACTCTCGATTTTCTAGTATATATATATATATTTAACATCCTTGGGATCACGGATATGCATTCATTTGTTTCTGTGGATGGAATTCCTATATATGCCGTTAAAAATGAGGAAAACACTTTAAAACCCGTAAAACATCAAATAATTATAATACTAATAAAATACTGTAAGACATCATAATCATGGTAATATAAAAAAAATATGGTAATATAAAAAATGTAGTATATTTAAATAAGTAATAAAAATGGACATTATTCCAAATGGTAATATAAAAAATGTAGTATATTTAAATAAGTAATAAAAATGGACATTATTCCGAGGCGGAGCTTGGCCAAGCAGGCAAATGGCCGCATAGTCACATCGCTCCGGCACAGCAGTAAGACCTGTTACCTTTAAAACAGTGTCTAACACTTTTAATCAGCAGCAAACAGTGGCTCAACAACTAAAACCCCAAATGTGAGCAAGCTCGAAACCGGGAGAGACCGGACCCGCATGCAATTCTACAAAAAGCAGGAGCAACGGAGCGCTCCGTCGCCATCTTTAATCATTTACAACTGCGACGGCAAGGGATCTCTCACAGCACACGATGATCGGAGACCCGATAGGGTAAGAGCTCACATCAGATTGTACACGAAAGGCTCCACACAAGCCTTACACAGGAGAGGACATGATACAACTAAACCCACTAAAATTATAACACGCTAAACAGACGAATCCCAAGGTCAGCGATCAAATGATCCGCACAGTAGAGGAAAACAATCCGCTAATGAGGTAAACAGAACAGTTACTTACAAACCTAAATCAAGAAGTACAGCAAAACTGCCTCAAAGTTATTAATGAACAGCGCTGACCAGAAAATAACGCACAGCACTGAACATCTGGCATAAAATACAGCATACGACACCAGGCCTAAGCAGGCCCTCGCAGAGCGCTGCATCACAAGCTTCCTAATTGCTCACACTGAGTTTTCTAAACTAACCTTCTGCAGCAGCCATGACATCCAAGAACAAAGGCAAAGGGGACAAAAATCCTAAAGGTCAGTCGCAGACCAACACACTGGTAAGCTCTTTTTTCCAATCCAACGCATCAGACACACAAGAATCAAACCCCACAGACTGCACTTTACAGAATGATCCAATATCTTCTCCTGATTACATGATACAACTTAAACAGGACATAGCCAAGCTACCATCCAAAGAAGATTTTGAATCTCTCAAATCTCTCATAACAAGAGAACTATCCTCATTACGCAGAGACATAACAGAGATGGGAGAGAGAATAGTAACAGTTGAAGAAACACAAGACACAACTACAGAGGCTGTCTGTTCATTATACAATCAAACCAGTACACATGAAAGCAAACTAGAAGCCCTACAAGAAAAGATAGAGGACCTAGAGAATAGGGGACGAAGGAGTAACCTCCGCATTAGGGGCATACCTGAGCTAATTAAACCAGCAGACCTATTGGAATATTTACAAGGACTTTTCCGTCAAATACTGGGAAACCAGCAGGCCCCACCGAAAGAAATAGAAAGAGCCCATAGAACTCTTCGTCCCCCACCACCACCTAATGCTCCCCCCAGGGACATTATCCTCAAATTCCTCAGATTCACCGACAGAGAAGCTATCTGGCAGAAAGCCAGATCCTCTCACACAATCACATATCTGGACCATGAACTACAGATTTACCCGGACCTGAGCCCCAGCACCATACAAAAGAGAAAAGAAACCCGCTTCATCACCTCTATACTGCAGGACAGAAACATCAAATATCGCTGGGGATTCCCCTTCAGCTTAATTGTACCGCATGAAGGAACTACAATCATTTACAAGGGTGTACAAGACCTTGACAAGCTCTCCAAAGGACTGGGAATCCCCTTGAAACTTCCTGGTCCACCTTCTTCATCTGAAGGCCCTCAACCCTCAACTGCTCATACTCCATTCTCAAGCCTGCAGAAAACAACTTGGAACAAAGTTCAGTCCCTTAAGAAGCGAAAAGAAAATACGAACATTTCTCCTGCATCATTAAGAGACTGACCAAGACAAGTACCTTATTTGAACTGTCCACCTTGGGTAAGACCCTGAAATGTAAAGCTTGTCACCAATACTAGTCAGAGACCAGTACATTAACAGTTTAGTTACATGCTAGTTAAGCTAAGCAGAATGTTATTTCTTGTTGATATGTTCTTTCTACTATAACCCTATAAGGGTCTTTCTAATTTTAGAAAGGTTTTGGTTGATAGCCATTAGTATAATTAATCACATTGTTATTCTTATGTTTAATACTTGCATTCTTGCTGCTGTAAAACCTCAGATTGAAATTAAAAGAATTTCAATCTTCCCTCTGGCTTCTGGCCATTCCCCCTCCCTAGTTAACTATCCTACCCCCATTGATTATCATTTAAGTATAATGAATCATACTGTAATGTTCATATTGTTTATGCCTATAAATGTACAATGCATACGCTCCTTTTATTTTATGCATCAATACTGGTTCCTATACCGCCCAGGCCTGAGAAATAGTCTAACACTGTTTTCATACACCCTACACAGCGTATTACCATCAAGGATAAATTATTATGAGTAAAAACAAAACTCATAACAGACAACTATCTTTCCTAACGATTAATGCTAAGGGCCTAAATAACCCGCACAAAAGAAACATTGTTATACGAGATATCAAACATAAAAAAGGGGACTTGATATTTATACAAGAATCCCACTTCTTAAAGGGCCACGAACCTAAAACTTTCTTTTATAAATTCGGTCCCTCATATTACTCCTCAAACAGCTCCAAAACTAATGGAGTTGGGATTTTAATAAAAAAGGGAATACCCTTTCAACTACTCGACTCACATAAAGATACGGAAGGGAGATATATAATATTAGTGGGGAAACTATTTAACACCATCACCACCTTAGTAAGTGCCTATGCCCCAAACACTAGACAAGACAAATTCATAACCTCCCTAACTGGAAAAATCTTAGAGGTGGCCAAGGGTATGTTAATACTAGGTGGAGACCTTAATGTCTCACTAGACCCGTACCGGGATAACTCAAATCACACCTCTTCAACACCACATAAAGCACTGTCGGACATAAAACAACGCTTACGAGATCTGGCGCTACATGATGTCTGGAGAATACATCACCCCGAGACAGACGATTTTACATTCTTTTCCCATCCACACTCACGCTTCTCTCGAATAGACTACATACTAACTGATGTAACTACTCTCTCATTCACTACACAATCATCCATTATCCCCGCGACCTGGTCAGACCACTCTATAGTTTCCTGCTCAATACTATGGCCCTCAGCTTCCCCTTCTACCTACATATGGAAAATTAACGAGGAACTATTAGACCTCCCACTATATAATGACAAAATTCAAAAAGCCATAAAAGAATTCTTCGACTTTAATATTAACTCGATACCCTCATTTCAGACTATCTGGGAGGCACATAAGGGGACTATACGAGGTGAATTAATGAGCATGCACTCCCACTATAAAAAACAGCAAAGACAACTGCTACATGACTCCTTGAATAAAGCAAATGATCTAGAATCACAACTTAAAAGAACACCTAATAACTCACAGTTAGCTAAGAATTTACAAGAAACAAAACTGATAGTGACTAACCTTCTAGATAAAGAATGCAAAGCTTTTGCCTTCAAACTCAAACAGACACATTACGAAGGAGACAATAAATGCAGCAGGCTATTTGCCCGCAAATTAAAACGTAAAACCCAACGTGCCTACATTCTCACAATAAAGTCCCCTAACAAAACACACCACGACACTTCAAACATCGCTGAAGCCTTCCGTTCTTACTACGAACAACTATACAACCTGACTACGAAATTTACAGACTCACATCCACATAACTCAGAGCCCGATGTATCCTTCATTGACAAATATCTATCAGACGTGAAACTCCCAGAACTGACAGAAGAACAACAAACTTTCCTTCAAAACCCCTTTACCCTGCTTGAAATTAAAAAAACCATAAAAGACCTCCCCACGGACAAAGCCCCAGGCCCTGATGGCTACACCAACTATTACTATAAAAAATATATAGATCTACTTTCCCCACACCTTCTCTCTCTCTTTAACTCAATAACTCCGGAGAACCCTTTCCCCACCCGGACACTGGAAGCTTTCATCTCTATTATACCAAAACCTGGAAAAAGCCCTGAATATGTCGAAAACTATAGGCCAATCTCACTCCTAAATACAGACCTAAAAATATACGCTAAAATCCTTGCAGTAAGACTAAACACAGTACTACCACAATTAATTGAGAAAGACCAGGTTGGATTCGTACCAGCCAGGGAAGCAAAAGACAACACTGTCCGGGTTATACAACTTATAGAATATGCTACACACAAAAACATCCCGCTCTTGGTTCTGTCGACCGACGCGGAGAAAGCGTTCGACCGCGTTGGTTGGCAGTTTCTGAGAGCGGTATTACGAAAAATGGGAGTGGGACAAGACTTTATTAATCGGGTGTTTGCCATGTACTCTACCCCAACAGCCAGGGTTCGCATAAATGGCTCCCTTTCGGCCCCATTTCATATCACAAACGGCACACGACAGGGCTGCCCTCTTTCCCCACTGCTATTCGCCTGCGTAATAGAAATACTAGCACATAAAATACGAAATCACCCCCTAATAACAGGTATACAAATACACAACTCACATCACAAGATTATGTTATACGCTGACGATGTACTGTTCTGCATCACTAACCCCCAAACCACTATACCGCACATCATACGTCAGTTAGACGAATTTAGCATTGTATCTAACTTTCTAATTAATAAAACGAAATCAGAAATCATGAACATTAATGTCTCACCGACGGATATAGCTCCAATCAAACATATATGCCCATTTCGCTGGCAAACAAGCTCCCTCAAATACCTAGGTATCCAACTCACGCCTTCCCCAGATCACCTTTTCACTCTAAATTACAAACCACTCCTTAAGGAGATTATTACAGATCTTTCCTCCTGGAAAAGGAAGCATATCTCATGGCTAGGGAGGATCAACGTAATCAAAATGAACATCCTTCCGAGACTCCTCTACCTCTTTCAAACTCTACCCATCCCCCTCCCTACAAACTACCTCAACACCCTGCAATCAAACATCTTAGACTACATTTGGCTCAACAATAGAGCGAGAATTAGCAAAAAGATAATGTTTCTCCCCATACACATGGGAGGTCTTGGGGTCCCCGATTTTCATAGATATAGACAAGCTACCTTTTTACAACGAATCATAGACTGGTGCTCGAACCTACATGACAAAACATGGGTGCAATTAGAACACGACATGACACAAAACCTACACCTGGGCCAACTATGCTGGTCGCCAAGGGACAGAGATAGATTCCTAAAATCCACCACACAAATAATATCGGAAACCTTCAGAGTCTGGGACAGGGTTCTAACTGAGTGCCCCAATTTATCGACAAAATTCTCACCTATGACACCGTTGACACACAATAACGAATTCCGACCTGGCCTTTCAATGATGACTAGGCTCGCGGGCAGCTCCGTCAGATCCTTACAGATTCACCACTTGGGAAATGAACAACACTCCCCTAGCATCGAGGAGCTGGTCTCTGAGGGCTTCTCCGTCCTTGGAGACTGGTTCTTCTACAGACAGTGTCAATCATATATCACATCTCACCCACAATCCAATAACATGATCAGGTCAATGACACCCTTCGAATCTATTTGCCATAAAAACACCCCAACCAGACACGCTCTATCTATTACACATTCCCTCCTATCACAACAACCGCACGGAGCTCTGCCATACTACATAGACAGATGGAATTCTGAATTAGGAATAGAAATCACATATGCAGATGCCTTGCAAATTTTCACCAATATAAAGAAAACCTCAATCTCCTGTAAATTCGTTGAGCTTAATTTAAAAATACTTCAAAGATGGTACCTAACCCCAGAGCGATGTAAAAAAATATATAAACTCAAATCAGCTCAATGCTGGAGATGTGGATCTGGGGAGTGCCACATGTCCCACATATGGTGGCAATGCAGTAAATTAACACCTATCTGGAACGAGGTAGCTCAGGAGTCTAGTAAAATACTAGGAATACCCACTCCCTTAGATCCTTGCTTATGGCTCTTTAATAAGACCCCGAGAAAACTCTCTACTCCACTAAAAAAATTATTTCATATCTTGAGCAACAGTTTTAAAATTCTAATTGCAAGGAACTGGAAGTCAGATAAGATTCCCTCCCTGGCACACTGGCTCTCAGAGTGCTATCGCACTATATCTCTGGAAGAATATTTTTATATGAAAAATAAAAACACAGACTTATATGCTCAGATGCTTTTTGTATGGGAAACTTACATACACTCCTATTCTAAGTAACTTAACAAGCCCTAGAAAAGAAAAAATCTCAGGTAAACCCTTAGCAATGCTGGAGAAACACGCAGGCCTGGACGGTATACCTTATTGTACAACGGCTTCCTCTTTCAACGTTGATGTTTGTTGTAACAATACTTGAATTTACCTTTCCTCCCCCCTCTATCCCCTCTTTCTATACCCCCACAAAAGTAAGACGCAAAATGACTCACGAATGTAATTGATTTTATTTTGTATGTTTATCTTTATGTAAAAGCTTGAATTTCAATAAACTTTTGGAAAAAAAAAAAAAAAAAAAAAAAAAAAAAAAAAAATGGACATTATTCCAAATGGTTTAAATACATTGCCAAAGTCACACTGCGGAAACATCCTTGTAACTCTGCAAATAAGGTTGTGGCCAGTGATTGGCTCATATGTATGTATGCGACATTGTGATTGGCTCACGGTTTCTATCCTTATTTTGGACAACATAGAAACATGCTGATGTTTCACATAGTTATAAAAAGAATTTCATTTAAAATAAATGAACCATAATATTAATTTAAAATGTTGCTTTTTGTTACCTATTATTAAAAAAGCTTTTGGGGAAAAGTCACTAATAGTCTACAACATCATTTGGGAAAATAGTACAGTAAAGAAATATTCTCAGAGCCAAGTCGGGGGCCTTTCAGCCTCTCCTGATTATTTGGGAATCTGCCAATAATAATGGTAGTGGAAATAAACACATCAACTGGATAAACCTTTTGTGACCTCTTGAATACAGTTCACTTAGTACAGTGTGCACTGCCAGTAGATAAAGCAATGGGTTTCCCTAGTAGGGAGAGGGCAAGGTGAAAATCCTGTGTTACACCCATTGTGACTAAAGATTATTTTTATTGGCATTTGTCAGTAGGTTAATAATCTAAAAAACATGATAAAATGTTCTTTAGCACATTTTCTTACGTAAGCAAAATTAATGTTATGGTAAATAAAAAAATAAAGTCTATCTGAAAATACTCAGTCTTGGTCCCAGTCTTAGTAATTATCTAAAGTCTTGGGCCCCTATTTATCAAGGTCTAGCGGACCTGATCCGACAGTGCTGATCAGGTCTGCCAGACCTTGCTGAATACGGCGAGCAATACGCTCGCCGTATTCAGCATTGCAGACTCGCGGCCAATGGGCCGCCAGCAGGGGGCTGTCAATCAACCCGATCGTACTTGATCGAGGTTGATTTCCGGCGATGTCTGTTCGCCTGCTCAGAGCAGGCGGACAGGTTATGGAGCAGCGGTCTTTGTGACTAGTTTTGTAACAGGACATTGTAATAATTATTCATCCTATTAAAAGAGATTCTAATCATTTTAGTGTCTGATAAAGCATCCAAACTGATCCTTAATCTAAAAAGTGAAGGAACTGTCCTTCTTTCAGGAGCCAAATCTCCTTCACGTCCTGCGACTTGTTGTGGGCGATTCTATCTCCAGATACTGTTATTACGACAAGAAAACAAACAAACCATTGTAACTCTGGAAAAACAACAATATGACTTTCTCTTTCACTACATTGCAACCTATAAATTGGTGAAATTTAAAACAGTGAACATTACATGCGTTTTTCCTAATTATGTGAGAACTGTAAATATATATGGCTATTTTAAAATGCCTATTGTTATTAATACAAGAATTAAGCATTCCCAAGTAACTTATTTGCATATATTAAAGACTTGCAAATGAAGATGAGTTGATTTGTTCATACATATTAAAAGTTGCGATTTTATTGGAGCATGACCCTTTATAAATATGGTGATATTATTTGTGAGTTAATCTTTGGCGATAAACGTGATAATTTCCTTATTCTCACTTTGATACGTTTTTCCCTTTGTCTACTGAGTCATGGAATACAACTGAAAACCTAGCATAGCGATGGGCAGCAAAGTTGAAATATATATGTATATAAACATATTCATATATATTTACAGGAATACCATCCCTTAACTGATCACTTTAACCCCTAAAAGCTACTTGCAGTTATTTTTATACAAATTAAAGATGGTCATATTTTTTTTTTATTAAAGGGACACTTAACCCAAATTTTTTCTTTCATGATTAAGATAGAGCATGCAATTTTAAGCAACTTTCTAACTTACTCCTATTATTAATTTTTCTTTATTCTCTTGCTATCTTTATTTGAAAAGCAAGAATGTAAGTTTTTGGTTCACAACCTGATTTGTGCTTGCTGATTGATGGCTAAATGCACCCAGCATTAAACAAGTGCTGTCCATAAACTGAACCAAAAAGCTCCTTAGCTTAAATGCCTTCTTTTTTAAATAAAGATAGGAAAAGAACGAATAAAAATTGATAATAGGAGTAAATTAGAAAGTTGCTTAAAATTGCATGCTCTATCTAAATCATGAAAGAAAAAAATTGGGTTTAGTATCCCTTTAATGATATGCACATTTAAGTTTCGGGGCAATTGGGGCACATTTTTAAAATTAACCAGAGATCTGATCTCTGGTTAATTTTATGAGCAGTAATTGCTGTGAGCTTGCGGTAGCATTAAACAGCCACAAATTTGCCCATTTACAGGCGAGCAATAAATTAGCACTCCACTT
Organism: Bombina bombina; assembly: GCF_027579735.1. NCBI lineage: Eukaryota > Metazoa > Chordata > Amphibia > Anura > Bombinatoridae > Bombina > Bombina bombina. The sequence goes on along the minus strand of NC_069502.1, from coordinate 901,216,266 downwards.
GTAATCAAGCCCTAAATAGGTAATTCAAATTGAATAAAATTATAATTTTAAATTCTTATAGTTTAAGGTGGTTAGAAAATCACTTGCCATACAATGTAGATGGCTTTGTATGACTGTATAACTATTTTATGTGTACAGAAATACTGTCCATATACTGCTCTTAGATTACAAATTATTCTCTTAAAATTATACATTCTTTTTTTTATACAGAGCCTTTCCAAAACAGTGCTTAAAGGGACATAATGTTTAGAGCATTTTATTATTGCACTATTGCTAGCATGTTACTGTGTTGCTTAACTCTGAAAAGAGGTTAAACACATAATTAAAGTCAGTCCCATAGAAGTGATGCACTACTGGGACATAGCTGACAGCACATCTGATAAACCAATGACAAGAGACATAAGTATGCAGCCACCAATCATTAGCTAGCTCCCAGGAGTCCCAACAAAGGATAACAAGAGAATGAATCAAAACTGATAATATAAATAAATTGAAAAGTCTCTTAAAATTGCATGCTCTGTCTTAACCATGAATGTTTAATTCTGACTTTTGTGTTCCTATAATTGATGATAAATACTAATTTATACTATGTATAAAAATGACATACATTTTCCTTTATGACATTAGCGAGCCACTCTTTAAAGTTATTTTGTAAGACACAAATTATACTAAATAATTCACATGATGCACCTAGTGAAAATGTATTACTAAAAATTAAATACTTGAATGAGAGTAGATGAGGCGCCTGATGTAGTTGAATGTCACTTGATTAAGCAAAATGTGGTTGTCAAATTCATCTAGATTTAGTAATTAAATGTGTAATTACTGAAAAACTGAATGACCCAATAAGAAATTTAATAAAGCTTATGTGGTGGAATTTCCTGTCAAACTGTTCAAACAGATCTTGCCTAATGTATTGCTACATGCATTGAGACACAAGACATTGAGACACAAGACTACTTACACAAGACATAAAATTGCAAAAAATTTAATGCGCTGGTGTAATACAGAATTTTGCTTTTGTACTATGTCAGTACTATGAAGCTTCTGGTGTAATTCTTTAAAAACAGACCGTTTTTACGTTGAGAACAGTGTATATTGCAAAGGAGTCCTGCATTGAAAAGAAGTTTCATACATTACAATGGGGCACACAAAAATCTTATGCCTCCCACCATTTGTGGCATTTGGGAGGTTGAGGTGGCTGTAATTATAGTGTGCCCATTAGAAAATTGGGACAGTTTGGAGGTCTGAAATCGCAATTTAAAAATCATATGAAAAAAATATATATTAATATGTAAGAATTTATGCAGGAAAGAATTGTATTGTTAAATCACATTAAAAATTGTAACAAAATTGTTCAGCATAAATAGTATTTTATGGAAACATTGAAATTCATTTTGAAATTACATAGGAAAAAGATACACAGGGGCCTATTTAACTAAGGTCTGTCGGACCTGATCTAACAGTGCGGATCAGGTCCGACAGACCTTGCTGAATGCGGACAGCAATACGTTCTCCGTATTCAGCATTGCACCAGCAGCTCTTGTGAGCTGCTGGTGCAACGCTGCCCCCTGCAGATTCGCAGGGGGAGTCAATCAACCTGATCGTACTCGATCGGGTTAAATTGTGGCAATGTCTGTCCGCCTGCTCAGAGCAGGCAGACAGGTTATGGAGCAGCGGGCCCTCAAGCTCCATCCAGAGCTTGATAAATGGGCCCCACAGTAGAAATCAGAATAAAACTATAATGCATGCTCAAAAAAAATAAGTAACAGAATTTTTATTTTTTGACAAATTTCAGTTAGTTCCATTTTTCTTCCCCTGTACCATGTGACAACCATCAGCCAATCACAAAATGCCACTGTGAATTATTGCACATGCCCAGCAGGTATTGGTACCTTAGAAAGTGTGCTTATAAAATTGCACAATCTATCTTAATCATGAAAGATTAATTTAGTGTCCCTTTAAATGGACAGTATACACCAAATTTTATATAACTGCATGTAATAAACATAACTATAAAGAATAATATGCACAGATACTGATATAAAAATTCAGTATAAAACCATTTAAAAACTTACTTAGAAGCTTCCGGTTTTGCTCTGTTTAAAAGGTTACTGGAACACCTACTGTAAGTGGAAAATATCAGACCCTCCCCCTTCCTTTGAATATGAAAAGACTCTTTAAACAAACAGAAGCAAGCTGAAGTAGGGATATGTCGGTATTCTCCTAAAACTTTGGGGCTTGGTTAGCAGTCTGAAAAACAGAGCAATGTTATTTAAAAATAATCAAAACTATCCATTTTTAAAAAAAAAAAAAAAAAAGCAACTGTATGGGCTATATAAATGTATCATCTACAAAACATTTATGCAAAGTAAAATCTAGTGTATAATGTTCCTTTAAGTACTTGTAATAACCTTACAGTGAAAATATAACATAAGAAACTGGTATAATTTGCATGCTACAAAATGTATGTTGTTAATTATATGAACCTTCTTTGGTCAATTGGTGAAGCAATTGAAGGAGAACAGCAGATATGAGTGCTAAAGGATAAAGTCATGGTGTGGGCACATTTAGCAAAAATGGTGATTAACAGGACTCTCTTTGTCTCATTCTTCCAGAAACAGTGACTACCAGATTAATGTGTTGATAGAAACAACGACTCCTTTCATTTATTTGCTGTTTTCACTCTGCAGTGCAGAGACATATAGAGTAAGCATATGGTGATGATGTGATGGGAACAGCGCAGAAATCAAATTTGGGTTCGCTGCAATTGTCCATTTGGCAGATATACAATAATTCTGTTGTGGATATTTGATGCGTTGTAAGAAAGTATTGGTATTTTTTGTTGCTCAACATATTTAGATTGTCCACATCATACATAGAACATTCTCTAAAGTCATCAGCTATAACCATTTAAATAATGTTGTCAGCTGTCGTCCCCCAAAACACTGGACAACTAGCCAGTGATTAGGGAAAGTGGTAGGTAGTCATGTTCAGATCCCATAGCCCTGTAGATCCTTTCTGACAATTGCCATCAGACCCTAAGATCAAGCCTCTTCTGCAGCCACTAATAACTATATGTCCACACTAGGCATAAGATCAGGTTCCTACAGTATTCAATAACTATCCTTTAGAAAAAAATGTATCAAATTATTTATCTCCAAAAATCCTCATAGACTTTAATGGTGGTTTTCTGTAAAAAAACATTTATTTTTTAAAGGTTTGCGATCGATCCCTATATGACCATATCAGATGTCAGATCAGAACCCTTCACTGCAGCCCCTGCCAACTTTATGTCCACATCAGGCCACAGATCATTCTGCAGCCCCTGTAAACTATGATTCCTCACGCAAAACCTGCCAGCTATATGTCCAGATCAGGGCTCAGAATAGGTCCACTGATGCTGTAGCCCGTCTGCCACATATTCCCATCAGGTCTCAATTCAGACTTAGAACTCTGCGAGGTCCCTCATACAATTAAAAAAACATGATATTGAGAGTTGTTTATCTAGCTATGCAGGGCTCTGGATGTGAAGGACAGAAACCTACATTACAATATAATGCTCAAAAAAAGCCCCTAAATATTTTGCAGGATTTCTCTCCATGCTGGTAAGGTCTTCAAGGTTTTGATCATCAGACCTTTACAGTCCTGCAGTTCTTGCCAACCATATTTCCTCCCTGTCTACTTTGGGCCAGATTACAATTACATGCTATCTAGCGCTTTCGCATCTGAAGTAAAGTTTTTGTGCATGTGGGTTAGCCCGCGTATTACAAGTTGAATGTAAAACTTTTGCACCCGAGCAAAACCCGACATGTGCTAACTAAAGGACATTGGATATCACGATTGCACTAACTTATTCTCCCTATAGTTTTCAATGGAGAGCGCTATTGAAAAAACCCGACATCATATTATACCCACAGCACTATACCAGACAGGAGTTATTCACATACAGGACAATGTTATTTTGATTTTAAACATGAAGAATTAGTTATTTTATGGTGCGTTATGTAAATATTACATATAAAAATTAAAAAATATTAATAACAAATTTAACTAATTTTTATAGATGTACATAAATATTCTAAGAAAATCATCTGAATAAATATGTATATTTTCAAGTAACTATAATTATTCATAATTATTAATATTTCGTAATATTTTATATGTAATATTTACAAACCGTGCCTTAAAGTAACTAATTCTTCATATGCACTAACCCGACACTGTGTTAAACCTACAGTGCAAAACCCAAAATGCGTTCACATAGAAGAAAATGTTCTTTTTATTTTTTAAATAAATATATATATTTTTATAAAAAATACATAAAAACATGTTCCTCTATATTTACAGTAAATACACAGTAAAACACATTATTGAATATTATTATAAAATTATTATTTAGACATACTGTTTATATGAGTTTAATTGTTTATTTATATTCATTATTTATGTTGGGTTTGGTGCAATTTTTTCTTTTAGCTTTAACACTTTATGCAAGGTCCTCAGTTGTGCTAACCCGATGTGTGTTAAATTATAATGTGCTTCAGTGAAAGCATTTACTTTCAACTAATACGCACCCAAATTAATGTGGGTGCGATAAATTTAGCACACCACTTGTAATCTAGCCCTATGTATCTACATCAGCCATATGCCCATTTCAGATCTGATGTAGGTCAGATTACAAGTGGAGCGTTAACAGTTACGCGCAAGCGAAAATGGTTTTATAGCGGGTGTTTGCGTGCATCAGGTTGTTCACTTGTATTACAAGTTCAAAGTAAACACGATCGTTTGAGCGCAAATTAAATGAACGCTCATACGGATAACACGTCCTCAGAGCTCTGGTTAACTGTTTCTTTAAACAAAAAAAGTGCCACAAAACACAAACAAATACATTACAAAGTACATTTACACTCATAATAACACTATCTGATTATTATTATTTTTTTAAATGTGCAAAAAAAGTTATAAGCGCTCAAATATATGAGATCTCAGGTGTTAAAAAAACAAGCAGTCAAAGGGCTTTAACATAGAAATACATACAATCGTATGCAAAAGTTTAGGCACCCCTGACAATTTCCATGATTTTCATTTATAAATATATGGGTGTTTGGATCAGCAATTTCATTTTGATCTATCAATTAACTGAAGGACACAGTAATATTTCAGTAGTGAAATGAGGTTTTTTGGATTAACAGAAAATGTGCAATATGCATCAAAACAAAATTAGACAGGTGCATAAATTTTGTGCACCCCAACAGACATATTGCATCAATATTTAGTAGAGCCTCCTTTAGCAGAAATAACAGCCTCTAGATGCTTCCTATAGCCTGTAATGAGTGTCTGGATTCTGGATGAAGGCATTTTGGGCCATTCCTCCTTGCAAAAAAAAAAAATCTCCAGTTCAGTTAGGTTTGATGGTTGCCGAGCATGGACAGCCCGCTTCAAATCACCCCACATATTTTCAATGATATTCAGGTCTGGGGACTGGGATGGTCATTCTAGAACATTGTACTTGTTCCTCTGCATAAATGCCAGAGTAGATTTTGAGTAGTGTTTTGGGTGTTGTCTTGTTGAAATATCCAGCTCAGGAGTAACTTCAACTTTGTGACTGATTCCTCAACATTTTTCTCAAGTATCTGCTGATATTGAGTGGAATCCATGCGACCCTCAACTTTAACAAGATTCCCAGTGCTAGCACTGGCCACACAGCCCCACAGCATGATGGAACATCCACCAAATTTTACTGTGGCTAGCAAGTGTTTGTCTTGGAACGCTGTGTTATTTTGCTGCCATGCATAACACCCCTTGTTATGACCAAATAACTCAATCTTTGTTTCATCAGTCGACAGCACCTTCTTCCAAAATGATGCTGGCTTGTCCAAATGTGCGTTTGCATACCTCAAGTGACTCTGTTTGTGTCGTGGGTGCAGAAAAGGCTTTTTCCGCATCACTCTCCCATACAATGAATTGTTGAATGATGCACAGAGACACCATCTTCAGCAAGATGATGTTGTAGGTCTTTGGAGGTGGTCTGTGGACTGTTTTTGAGCGTTCTCATCATCCTTTGCCTTTGCCTCTCCGATATTTTACTTCTGGCCTTAACAAGAACTGTGCCCGTGGTCTTCCATTTCCTCTCTATGTTCCTCACAGTGGACACTGACAGCTTAAATCTCTGTGATAGCTTTTTGTAGCCTTCCCCTAAATCATAATGTTGAACAATCTTTGTTTTCAGGTCATTTGAGAGTTGTTTTGAGGCCCCCATTTTGCCACTCTTAAGAGGAGAGTCAAAGAGAACAACAACTTGCAATTGGCCACCTTAAATACCTTTTGTCATGATTGGATGCACCTGTCTATGAATTTCAAGGCTTAATGGGCTCACCAAGCCAATTGTGTGTTCCAATTAATCAGTGCTAGGTAGTTACAGGTATTCAAATCAACAATATGACAAGAGTGCCCAAATTTATGCACCTGTCTAATTTCATGTTGATGCATATTGCACATTTTCTGTTAATCCAATAAACCTCATTTCACTACTGAAATATTACTGTGTCCTTCAGTTATTTGATAGCTCAAAATCAAATTGCTGATCCAAACACCCAATTATTTATAAATGAAAATCATGGAAATTGTCAGGGGCGCCTAAACTTTTGCATACGACTGTACATACATATGTCTAAATATTTATACAGTGCCCTCCACTAATATTGGCACACTTGGTAAATATGGGCAAAGGCTGTGAAAATTGTCTTGTCTTTATTGTTTAACCTCTTTTGTTCCAAAATACACAAAATACTCTGCTTTCATGGATATCAAACAATTGCAAATACAACACAGCTTTATCCAAAAAGAAAAAATCTTTTTTAAACATATGTGTAGCACAATTATTAGCACCCCTATGTATTGACATGAGAAAAATATATTTGAAGTATATTCCCATTGATATTTTACATTTTTTAGTACACCTGGGTGACTAGGAACAGGAAATTGTTGAACCATGACTTTCTGTTTCACAGGGGTATAAATATGAGGTAACAAAAAACTACAATCCAATGTCACCTACATCACCACAAGTTGTTTAGAAAGGTTTCAACCAAAAAAAAGCCTTTACTCTCTTCTAAAAACAAACTTAAGTGTCTCAAAATTGCCAGACTACTGGAACTTCAAATGGGATTGGGTTCTATGGTCAGATGAAAAGAAAATAGAGCTTTTTGGCAATAAACACCAGACGTGAGAGGTAGCCATATGGAAAAGTACCTTATACCCACGGTTAAATATGGTGGTGGTTCTTTAATGTTTTGGGACTGGTTTTCTGCCAGAGAACCTGGGCATTTTGCTAGAATACATGACATCATGGAATCTATCAAAGATCAACAGATATTAAATGTATACCTAACTGCCTCTGCCAGAATGCTTTAAATGGGCCGTGGTTAGACCTCCCTGGAGGACAATGATCCAAAACATACCTTAAAATCAACACAAAAATTGTTTACTGACCACAAAATCAATGTCCTGCCGTGGCCATCCCAGTCCCCTGACTTGAACCCCATAGAAAACCTGTGGGATGAACTGAAGAGGAAAGTCCACTAGCATCAAACTCGAAATTTGAAGGATCTGGAATGATTATGTATGGATGAATAGTCTCAGATCCCTTGACACATATTCTCCATCCTCATCAGGCATTATAGGAAAAGATTCAGAGCTGTTATCTTCTTGGCAAAGGGAGGTAGCATAAAGTATTGACTAAAAGGGTGGCAATAATTGTGCCACACATATACTTAACAAAGATTTTTTTTTGTTTTTGGATAAATCTGTGTTGCAATTGTTTGATATCCATGAGAGCAGAGTATTTGTATATCATGTATAGGTATATATATATATATATATATATATATATATATATTTATACATAACCAAAATACCATCAGATATATGTAGAAATATGTATTTATGAATAAATAGAACATATATTGATTTGTGAAGAACATTGGAATGTGAAATATTCATTTTTTAATGTCGGGTTAGCGCACTTGAGAATATGGGATCGGGTTTGCATGTGCTTAGGGTGTTAGGTTTTGTTCCTCTTTTTTGCTCCATTGACCTTTATGGGGAATACGTTATTGCGTGCGTAATATTCAAAGTTAGGCTTTTTACACACGTTGGGTTAGCACTCAAGCAAAAACAGTTTACTTTCAACTTGTAATACGGAAGCTATCCGACAGGCACAAAAAGTTTTACTTCTAGCGCAGTTAAATGGACAGCCTTGTCAAAATTAAAATTTCATGATTCAGGTAACGCATGCAATTTTGAACAACTTTTCAATTTCCGTTTTTTTTATCAAATTTGCTTTGTTCTCTTGGTATTCTTTGTTGAAAGCTAAACTTACGCTCATATGCTAATTCTAAGCCATTGAAAGCCACCTCTTATCTCAGTGCATTTGGACAGTTTTTGACAGCTAGCCAGCGCTAGTTGATGTGCGTCATATAGATAAAATTGTGCTCACTCCTGTCAGCACTGATTGGTTAAAATGCAAGTCTATCAAAAGAACTGAAATAAGGAGGCAGTCTACAGAGGCTTAGATACAAGGTAGTCACAGAGATAAAAAGTATATTAATATAAGTGTTGGCTGTGCAAAACTGGGGAATGGGTAAGAAAGGGGTTATCTATCTTTTTAAAATTCTGGAGTAGACAGTTCCTTTAACGCTCAAGCGGGAGGGTTAAATACCACTACACTTTTAATCTGGCCCTTAGTTTGTTAATAATGCATTTTTTACATGTATATTACTGGAATCAGAGGCAGCTGATTAATTTGATTAATTATAGTTGTTATATTTAACATAATGGTTCACAATTTATCAACCTTGCAAGGACAAAGCAGGACTGTTTGGGTTTGAGCATATGCTCGTGAGGTCCAGAGAAGCAGTGTAATTCCATCTTAGCCACTGAGCCACCTCATTTGTCCTTGTCTCCCAAAATATAATTTATTCTTTCTCCGTGGAAACCACAAAATAGCACTCATTATTCTCTAAGGGAAAACTGCTTATGATTCAGTCTTCTGCATGAGATCTGATACCACTACATATATTTCCCCAACTAGTGAAATTGTATTCCATGTTAAAAGGACTTAAAATAAATACTTTATTTCCCTACAAAAGGGTGAATTATGCATAGTCAAAACAAATCTTTGCAATGCATTTTGTTACTTTTATGTATGTTAGTTCACTACTAATACTTAGCCAAATTACAAGTGGAGCGCAAAATCTAGCTTTCCGAGGGCGATATTTGCGCTCCACTTAGTGCAAATGTGCGCTGGTATTACAAGATACAAGATTGGGTCTCTCACAAACCCGATTGCATATTCTCATGTGCGCTAACCCAACATCAAAATATAAATATTTCACATTCCAATGTTCTTCACATACAGGAATATGTTCTATTTATTTATAAATAAACATTTATATTTATCTATATATGATTATTTTTATGTAAAATAGTTTTTATTAGATGGTATTATGAGTGTACGTGTACTTTGTAATTTATTATTGATGTATTTTGTGGCACTGGTTATCATTCTAGCGTAAATCGTAATTGTGCTCAAGAAATCATGTTTACTTTCAACTCGTAATGCAAGCAATAAGACTGGGGATTACGAGTGGAGTGCAAATGTTTGCGCACAATAAGGGGTTTATTGCAAGGGTTTGTGCTCCATTCGTAATCCAGCCTTATTTTTCCTCACTTCTCTCAAAATAGTTCCCAAACACCCTCTTTTATCAACCTTCAAACTATTTCTATTGACTTCCATTATAACTTTCAGTCTCAAGCCTCCAACACATCTTTTGTGCTTCTCCTTCTTTATAAAGCTCTCTACTAAAAGTTCACTTTCATCCTAACAAACAAAACAAATTTTGAATGGCTGAATCTCACCACCACAACTTAAAGGGACATAAAACCCCAAAAATGTCTTTCATGATTCAGATAGAGAATACAATTTTAAACAACTTTCTAATTTACTTACATTATCTAATCTGTTTTATTCTCTTGGTATCATTTGTTGAAGGAGCAGCAATGCACTACTGGTTTCTAACTGAACACATGGGGGAGCCAATGTCAATCAGTTTATATATGCAGCCACCAATCAACAGCTAGAACCTAGGTACTCTGCTGCACATGAACTTGCCTAGATAAACATTTCAGCAAAGGATAACAAGAGAGAGAAGCAAATTAAATAATAGAAGTAAATTGGAAAGATGTTTGAAATTGTATTCTCTATCTGAATCATGAAATAAAAAAAATTGAGTTTCATGTCCCTTTAAAGGCATGTGACAAGCTACCACACCTTCTATCTGCTCACCCATCAACCTGTATATTGTAAGCTCTTTAGAGGGGCATCATATTCTGTTTAGTCTGTTTTTTGTATCTGCATTTTTATCTATTCATTTATTTTTATTTTTTAACCATACATTTCTATGCCCCAATTAATGTACCCAGTGTTATGAAATGTTGGGGCTATTTAACTTGTATTTATTTTGCTCAGTGATTATACAACTGATTTAATTAACTGCAGTTTCTTTAGTTGATATAAATTGCATATATTACCCATTTGGCATTAAATGAAAGGCTGATATTAACATATTACATAGACTGCAAAATTGTACTCTGTAGAGCTTCACGTGTCTTTTCAAATGAATTGGATGATTAATGAAGCCAACATAAATGACAAACTCACCTTCAGGGAAATATTGTTTTAACTTTTAAGTACAATGTTTCCCAGCTAGCACAAAGTTTGGCTGTGTCTTACAAATGCTAACGGCTATTTTTTTAAATAAAGACATTAGGTAGTTAAGCGTTGTATGTAAAAGCAAATGTTTTTTCTTTTTACTATAAATATGGAAGTTGTGATTGTTGGTAATAACAAGTGTGTTTTATGGCCAGTGCTAAAAGGGAATATAATAGATTATATAATATGTTTACAGCTCTTGATTTTATTTAAATGAAGTTTTGATGTATTTAAAGCACTTTTGTCAAGTTTACTCAGCTATGTACAGCAGTGGCGCAGAAAGGTTGGTTTTCTGGTGATATATTTAAAACTTATAATGATTTCTTTAACACATTAGCAAAGACTTCAATGGAATTAAAGTGATATTAAATCCTAGCATTTGTGAAACGCTAGGATTTACCAGTGGAACAAATAAAGGGGACTTTCAGACATGAAGTATAAAGTACTTTTTTTGCTGAAAGTTCCTTTATTATCTGAAGCGTTCAATGCAGAGTACCTCAGGCAGCCTACGGCAGAGAGTTATTTTGCTGTGAGGTGATTTTTGCCAATAGCATGCTAGCTATCTGGCACGGTGCCAGCTGGCCTGCAATGCTATTGGCTAAGAGGTGGAAACGTCACCTCAGTGATAAAATAGCATTCTGCCGTGGGCTGCCTAAGGAGCTCAGTGTGGCAAACACTGCAGATAAATAAAGGAGCTTTCAGCATGAAGTATTTTTTTACTTTAAGACTAAAAGTCTGCTTTATTTGCTCCACTGGTAAATCCAGGGAAAAAAATATATATCTATATATGTGTGTGTGTGTGTGTGTTTGGGAAAAGCATACATTCAGCTTCAAAGCTTGCTTAAAATGTAAATGAAAAAGAGAAAAAGAAATATTTAACTTTGCCTTCTTGCAATACATTCAAGTTCTACTTGTTTTTTTTTTCTTTCTGTAGTTATTATTGTCAAATGAGGCTGTATTAATTTAATTGAGACCAATGCTAGACTCACTGGTCTGCAACGGCTTGTTGTTCTCTCCTGCAATGTTGTATCACCGTTTTAAATCATATTCATTTGAAACCACACCTGTTAATTGTGATCGATTAAATAAGTCAGAGCATGTAATCTTTTCTTTATTTCATTAATACATTTCTTCAGGCAAATCTGATATAGAATTAATTTACAGAACCAAAGCTATATCCTGTAATATCTTTATTTCAAATTCAAAAATAAATGTTCATGAAATTGTTCATATAAACTTAACTTCTTCCCATAAGGGCATACCAAGGTTTTTTTTAGCTTTATATGGCAGCAGTGCTTGCAACAATGTTTTTAACATTGTTATACATAGAATGCTCAAGACAAATGAAAGCTCATGACCCTACCTAGACATACTCTCATGGTAGGGAACAACAACAAAATATACTAATAGAAGGCAGTATATTTGATAATAGAAAGTACATTATTTTTTTAATTGTATGCTATTTTTTAATCATAATAAATTTTATTTGTGTTCCATGTCCCTTTAAAGGGACATTAAACTGCTGAACACAACTGCAACACAATGGCTGCCACTCACCATGCTATTATTTTTCAATCTATTCCTGCTGCTCACTTCAAAGACATTCCCTTATTTTAACCCTTTACAGGCCCTAGTTGGTGAAGCTCGGCATTTAGATACTGGGCGGCTGCCATCTTGAGGCTCACATATTCTTGCATTATGTGACAGACGTGAGCAACATTCACAGATTTTTCATAACTTTATCATGTGCTTTCGGTTAGTGCACATACAATACAGTGCAGGTGTTAACGTTTTTGCCAGTTGTATGCGCATTTTTAAAGTTATACAATATAGAAAAAGGCCACATAAATAACTTAATTCAATGCAGGCACTGCAAACATTGTAAAGCTTCTGCTCAGTATTGTGTGTTGTAACCTGACGTGCACAATACTGCTATGATTAGGCCAGCAATGTCAGTGATCTGTGAATACACACTGCTTAGGGTTGCCACCTCGGCCATGTTTTCCTGGATACTTATGAGTTACACATGCTGCAGGGTAAGCAGGGAGGAACATGTATTGTGCTGTTCATCAGCACTATTTATGTGATGTCCAGAGACAAAATACATGTTCCCCCTGCTTACCCTGCAGCATGCATAACTTATAAGTGTCTAGGAAAACATGGCCGAAGTGGCAACTCTATACACTGCTAATGGCACAGGGTACAAAATTAGCTAAGCTTCAAGATGATGGTGTCCAGTATGAAGATGTGGAGCTTGACCAACAGGCATAATACGTACAGATTTAATATAAGGGAATGGCTTTAAAGACAGTTGCAAGCACAGGTGGGAAGAACAGTAGTGTGGTGAGTACTAATCATTTTGTTGTAGTTGTGTCTAGCAGTTTAATGTCCCTTTAAGGGAGCAGGAATCAAATCTATTCTGTTATTTATTTATGGCAAGTCCATAAAGGGAAAAACTGTGAGAAACAACAAACATATGTGGCTTGTGGACTTTGTAACGGTATAACTGTATAAACTTAAAGGACCATTTAATACAGTAGATTTGAATAATAAACAAATGCATGATAAAAAGACAATGCAATAGCACTTAGTCTGAACTTAAAATTAGTAGTAGATTTTTTTCTGACAAATTTCAAAGTTATGTCTATTTCCACTCCCCCTGTATAAGACAGCCATCAGCCAATCACAAATGCATATATGTATAGACTTTGATTTCTTGCACATGCTCAGTAGGAGCTGGTGACTCTAAAAGTGTAAATATAACAAGATTGTGCACATTTTGTTAATAGAGGTAAATAGGAAAGGTGTTTACAATTGCATGAGCTATCTGAATCATGAAAGTTTAATTTTACCTTGAGTGCCCCTTTGAAGGCACTTTAAACACTTCTTGCTTTTGTGCAAAAACTGTGTTTGTCAAACACTCCCTAGAGAGAGCAAATTCTGTAAGAATATCCTGTTTAAGCTGAAATTATGAAGAAAGCCTACAGTTACAGAATTTGCTTTTTGACCTGTCTAATCATTGTCAAAAAGCTTACCTATGTAGATTCAGTAGCAGCAATACTCTGCTGGGACCTAACTGCTGATTGGTGGCTGCACTTATATGCCTCTTGTCACCCAATCTGTCCAGCTAGCTCCCAGTCGTGCATTGATGTTCCTTCAACAAAAAAATTAAGCAAATTTGATAATAGAAGAAAATTTGAAAGTTCTTTAAAATTGTGTAGTCCCTCTGAATCATTTGGCGTTTTATGTTCCTTTAAGGACCTTGCAATTGTTTTCCCAGAGGTATTGCCGATGTCATCTCTTTGGAGTACTGTATGTTCTAAAGGTTTAGAAGGTGCTTCATGCCTGCCAGCAAAAATATTTGTCTGAGAGAAAATCTTTTCTACGTGTTTATTCATGTTTATTCTTTTTTTTTTTTTTTAAGGTGGTTTTTGAACAGAAAATGCTATTCAATAACTTGCAGACATATTTGCATTTATGAGGATTAGAAAATTAATTTTAATTAATTTTAACTGGCAATTAAACCGGACTAGAGGTGTGTAAAATGTAAAGAAACATTTTAGTTTAAAAACAAAATGCTCTTTTTTTTTTATAAATTTACTATTTTTGTTGTTGTTTTAAATGTCTTTAAAGGGACAGTCTACTCCAGAATTCTTATTGTTTTAAAAGGTAGATCTTCCCTTTATTATCCATTCCCCAGTTTTGCATAACTAACACAGTTATGTGAATATACTTTTTACCTCTGTAATTACCTTGTATCTAAGCCTCTGTAGACTGCCTACGTATCTCAGATCTTTTGACAGACTTGCATTTCAGGCAATAAATGTGCTTACTCTTAAATAACTCTACGTGCGTGAACACAATGTTATCTATATGGCTCATGTGAACTAACGTCCTCTAGCAGTGAAACACTGTCAAATACATTCAGATAAGAAGTGGCCTTCAAGGGCTTAGAAATTTGCATATGAGCCTACATACATTAGCTTTCAACTAAGAATACCAAGAGAACAAAGCAAATTTGATGATAAAAGTAAATTGGAAAGTTGTTTAAAATTGCATGCTCCATCTAAATTTTGAAAGTTTAATTCTGACTAGACTGTCCCTTTAAAAGCGTTTTTTTATGTGCAGAGATTGTTGCACTTCGAGTCCTGGAACACTTCCTCTCTGCTTGAAATGAGGATAAAGTCTGTGGTTAGAGCATACACATGTATCCTGCTTCTCATAGGCCAACCAGCTTTAGCCTTAGCAGGGGTTAAACACTTATGGCTAGATTACGAGTTTTGCGGTAACAGGGGTGCGGTGCTAACTTGCAGTTTTTTCTCACCGCTCACTTCCCTGCAGCGCTGGTGTTACAGGTTTTTACAAACCCGGCGTTAAAAGACAAGAAGTGAGCGTAGAGCAAAATTGAGCTCCACACTTCACTCCAATACCAGCCTTGCTTAAGTAAGCAAGTGTAACGTGCTCGTGCACGATTTCCCCATAGACATCAATGGGGAGAGCCGGCTGGGGAAAAGTCTAACACCTGCAAAAAAGCAGCGTTTAGTTCAGTAACGCAGCCCCTTTGATTCCTATGGGGAAACACAATTTATGTTTACACCTAACACCCTAACATGAACCCCAAGTCTAAACACCCCTAATCTTACACGTATTAACCCCTAATCTGCTGCCCCTGACATCGTCGACACCTAATCCTTCGGAAGAAGCATCCTCTTCTTCCGACGGACTAACGACGAATGAAGGTACCTTTAAATTACGTCATTCAAGATGGCGTCCCTTAGATTCCGATTGGCTGATAGAATTCTATCAGCCAAACGGAATTAAGGTAGAAAAAATCATATTAGCTGCTTGGATCAGCCAATAGGATTGAACTTCAATCCTATTGGCTGATCCACTCAGCCAATAGGATTGAGCTTGCATTCTATTGGCTGTTCCAATCAGCCAATGGAATGCAAGCTCAATCCTATTGGCTGATTGCATCAGCCAATAGGATTTTTTCTACCTTAATTCCAATTGGCTGATAGAATTCTATCAGCCAATCGGAATCTAAGGGACATCATCTTGGATGACGTCATTTAAAGGTACCTTCATTCGTAGTTAGTCCGTCGGAAGAAAAGGATGCTCCGCGTCGGATGTCTTGAAGATGGACCCGCTCCGTGCCGGAAGGATGAAGATAGAAGATGCCGTCAGGGTGAAGACTTCTGCCCATCTGGAGGACCACTTCTGCCCGTCTGGAGAACCACTTCTGCCGGCTTCGTTGAGGACATCTTGCCGCTTGGATGAAGACTTCTTCCAGTAAGTGAATCTTCAGGGGGTTAGTGTTAGGATTTTTTTAAGGGTGTATTGGGTGGGTTTATTTTTTAGGTTAGGGCTTTTGGCCTGCAATAGAGCTAAATGCCCTTTTAAGGGCAATGCCCATCCAAATGTCCCTTTCAGGGCAATGGGGAGCTTAGGTTTTCTTAGTTAGGGTTTTATTTGGGGGATTGGTTGTGTGGGTGGTGGGATTTACTGTTGGGGGGGTTGTTTGTATTTTTTTTTACAGGTAAAAAAGCTGCTTTCTTTGGGGCAATGCCCTGCAAAAGGCCCTTTAAAGGACTATTGATAGTTTAGGCTAGAGTTTTCTTATTTTGAGGGTGCTTTTTTATTTTGATAGGGCTATTAGATTAGGTGTAATTAGTTTAAATATCTTGTAATTTGTTTTTTATTTTCTGTAATTTAGTGTTTGTCTTTTTTTGTGATTTAGCTAATTTAATTTAATTTATTTAATTGTATTTAATGTAGGTAATTTATTTAATTGTAGTGTAGTGTTAGGAGTTAGTGTAACTTAGGTTAGGTTTTATTTTACAGGTAAATTTGTATTTATTTTAGCTAAGTAGTTATCAAATAGTTAATAACTATTTAATAACTATTCTACCTAGTTAAAATAAATACAAACTTGCCTGTAAAATAACAATAAACCCTAAAATAGATACAATGTAACTATTAGTTTTATTGTAGCTAGCTTAGGGTTTATTTTACAGGTAAGTAATTTTATTTAGATTTATTTAAATTATATTTAAGTTAGGGGGGTTAGGGTTAGACTTAGGTTTAGGGGTTAATACATTTAGAATAGTGGTGGCGACGTTGGGGACAGCAGATTAGAGGTTAATAAATGTAGGTAGGTGGCGGCGATGTTGGGGGCAGCAGATTAGGGGTTAATAAATATAATGTAGGTTGCGGCTATGTTTGGAGCGGAAGATTAGGGGTTAATAAGTATAATGTAGGTGGCTGCGATGTTAGGGGCGGCAGATTAGGGGTTAATATTATTTAACTAGTGTTTGCAAGGCGGGAGTGTGGCGGTTTAGGGGTTAATATGTTTATTATAGTGGCGGCGATGTCCGGAGTGACAAATCAGGGGTTCAAATTTTTACTATAGTGTTTGCGATGTGGGAGGGCCTCGGTTTAGGGGTTAATAGGTAGTTTATGGGTGTTAGTGTACTTTTTAGCACTTTAGTTATGAGTTTTATGCTACGGCGTTGTAACATAAAACTCATAACTACTGACTTTAAAATGCGAATCTTGACGGGGTAGGGTGTACCGCTCACTTTTTGGCCTCTGAGGACAGACTCGTATTACCAGCGCTATGGAAGTCCCAGAGAAAAAAAGGGTTTATGAACTTTACGTAAGTCAGTTTGCGGTAAGGCCAAAAAAGTGTGAGGTGCCCCTAAACCTGCAAGACTCGTAATACCAGCGGGCGTAAAAAAACAGCATTAGGACCTGTTAACGCTGCTTTTTCAGCTTACCGCAAAACTCGTAATCTAGCCGATAGTAAAAAAAAGGGATTTAAAAAAAAATAAAATGATCTTATCTTACAATTCATTACATTTATCTTTATACTCATGATATTACGGAAAATTTTTAATTACCATAAAACACCTACAATAATGATATAATAATTGTTAAATCATTGTAGGTTTTCAAAGTATATCTGTCTTATTATGGCCATAATAAAGCAAATTAGATTAAAAAAATAAGTTTTTTCTTCAAGATATATGTCCTTGGACTTAAATCAACGCAAATTTTTCTAACAAAAGAACAACTTTAAACAATTTAAAACCATTTATTTTGCATGCAAATCTTTTGCAAATTTTAATTCAGTGCTTAAAGTGATGGTAAATGTAAATAGTCTGGTAAGCTTGATTTGAAAATATATCTGATAAACAGTCCAGTCGCTAACTTTATTTCAGGAAAAAATTATAACGTTTTATATTCTTTGATTCTTGCTATTTTATTGTGGCATCCGTTCGCTCCGCCCCTTTTGTTGTTCCAGCTTTATGCACAGCACCTTTGTAGAGCTGTCCCACGAGAATGCATTGGCTAAAGAACTTTTTTTTTCTTTTCTTACAAACATGCCAGAATGCCAGGAATGTGATTGGATAGCAGAGAAAACGTCATAAAAAAGAAAAAAAAAACCACTTATTGGCGAGGCTGCCGAAGCGCACATTACAATCGGAACAGTTTGCTTTAGTTTACATAAATACATGGTGGTATTGACATTTTTGATGAATTAAACACCTACTTATTTTTATAGTTGCCTCAATTGATGATAGTCAGACTATTTGAATTCATCATCACTTTAATTGCTAATATCTACTGTGCATATTTAAAAATGTATTTCAAAATGTCATTAAGACAACCATTATAAATGTTAATAATGACACATCTTATGATTGTTATAGCTGAGTTCACATACTGTGGTGTATGTACAAAATTGACTTCATGAATAATTTAGAAAGGGTTAATATTTTTGCCAATCGCTACGTTTTCTCTGTACCTAACCTTAGACATACTTTCTTAAAGGGAAAGTCTAGTCAAAATTACATTTTCATAATTCAGGTAGGGCGTGCAATTTTAAACAACTTTTCAATTTACTTTTATTATCAAATGTGCTTTGTTCTGTTTGTATTCTTTGTTAAAAGCTAAACCTAGGTAGGCTCATATGCTAATTTCAAATTTTTCAATTTTCAATTTAAAGCCCTTAGATGCCACCTCTTATCACTGCATTTGACAGTTTTCACAGCTAGACAGTGTTAGTTCATGTGTGCAATATAGATAACATTGTGCTCACTCCTGTGGGAGACAGCATTGATTGTCTAAAATACAAGTCTGTAAAAAGAACTTAAATAAGGGGGCAGTCTGCAGAGGCTTAGATACAAGGTAATCACAGAGGTAAAAAGTGTATTAATATAAACAGAAAATGTAAAATATGCATCAAAACGAAATTAGACAGGTGCATAAATTTGGGCACCCCAACAGAAATATCACATCATATTTAGTAGAGCCTCCTTTAGCAGAAATAACAGCCTCTAGATGCTTCCTATAGTCTGTAATGAGTGTCTGGATTCTGGATGAAGGTATTTTGGACCATTCCTCCTTGCAAAACATCTCAAGTTCAGTTAGGTTTGATGGTTGCCGAGCATGGACAGCCCACTTCAAATCACCCCACAGATTTTCAATGATATTCAGGTCTGGGGACTTCAACTTTGTGACTGATTCCTCAACATTATTCTAAAGTATCTGCTGATATTGAGAGGAATCCATGCGACCCTCAACTTTAACAAGATTCCCAGTACCGGCACTGGCCACACAGCCCCACAGCATGATGGAACATCCACCAAATTTTACTAACGGTAGCAAATGTTTGTCTTGGAATGCTGTGTTCTTTTGTCGCCATGCATTACACCCCTTGTTATGACCAAATAACTCAATCTTTGTTTCATCAGTCCACAGCACCTTCTTCCAAAATGAAGCTGGCTTGTCCAAATGTGCGTTTGCATACCTCAAGCGAATCTGTTTGTAGCGTGTGTGCAGAAATGGCTTCTTCCGCATCACTCTCCCATACAGCTTCTCCGTGTGCAAAGTGCACTGAATTGTTGACCAATGCACACTCAGTTACGCCATCTGCAGCAAGATTATGTTGTAGGTCTTTGGAGGTGGTGTGTGGACTGTTTTTGACCATTCTCATCATCCTTTGCCTCTCCGATATTTTACTTCTGGCCTTAACAAGAACTGTGCCTGTGGTCTTCCATTTCCTCACTATGTTCCTCACAGTGGACACTGACAGCTTAAATCTCTGCGATAGCTTTTTGTAGCCTTCCGCTAAACCATAATGTTGAACAATCTTTGTTTTCAGGTCATTTGAGAGTTGTTTTGAGGCCCCCCGTGTTGCCACTCTTCAGAGGAGAGTCAAAGAGAACAACAACTTGCAATTGGCCATCTTAAATACCTTTTCTCATGATTGGATGCACCTGTCTATGAAGTTCAAGTTTTCATGTAATTCATATAAAGCATCCAATTTTAAATAACTTTACCAATATACATCCATTTAGAAAATCTGCACAGTCTTTTTATATTTACACTTTTTGAGTCACCAGCTCCTACTGAGTATGTGCGAGAATTCACAGAATCTTCGTACATGCACTTGTGATTGGCTGACGGCTTTGAACTTTGAAATTTGTCAGAAAAAAATCTACTATTCATTTGAAGTTCAGACTAAGTGCTATTGATTTGTCTTTGTATCATGCATTTGTTTATTATGCAAATCTACTGTATTTACTGGTCCTCTTAATATAATTTTTTTATCAGAAGATATCTTATAGTTTGCAGAAATAGAAAATGCAAAAAAGATATATTTTGTATAGATTACTTGGCATGAGTGTATGATTAATTTTTTTAAATGTTGCAAGCATCTATTTAACTTTGTACAGAAAAGGAACCAAAATATATATAGTCATGCAAACTAAACAAAACTTCTATTTCTGGAAAAAGAGTGATAGCACACACGCAAACACACCCACACACCCACAACACACACATGCACACACATGCACACCATACACACACACGCACACACGCATACACATACACGCACGCACACACATACACGCACACCACACGCACACATATACACACACACACATACACGCATGCATACACATATGCACAGAAACACACACAGTGTAGAGTGATATTTGGTTTTGTCTCCATATATCCCCTAGGCAATGAACAGGTCAGTCTCTGCAGAGGACAACTAGGAAATACCTCTGTATAGAAATGCCACCAATCACCAGCTAGTTCCCAGTAGTCCATTGCTACTCATAGCTGTACAAGTTGTGTTTTTAACAAAAGATACCAAGAGAACAAAGTCAATTTGCTAATAGAAGTACATTTAAAAATCTCCTAAAATTGCATGTTCTATCTGAACCATGAACGGTTAATTCTGACTTTCACACCCTTTACTCGTGTCACTTGTTAATGGCTTTGTTCAGTCAACACTTAGTGAAGCAAGAGTGTTGTTATTTAATGTTAGCGATTAAATACCTTTATGTAGTTGTACGGAATGTTACATAATGGCTTCTTCTTTTATAAGGAAGTAGTGTTTCTTCAGTGTCTTCAGCATGTTTTTATCACACTATTGCACATATTAACCCTGCATAAAGCTTAAACATCCCAGGAATCAGCACCAGAGAAGCAATGTACTACTGGGAGCTAGCTGAGCACAGCTAGGAGCCAATGACAAGAAGCATATGTTAGTAGCCACCAATCACCAACTAGATCTCAGAGTCTTTCTTATGTATGCAAACATTAATTATATTTGATAACAGAAGTATATTGAAAGTCTCTTAAAATGACCTGTTCTTTCTGAATCAAGTTTACATTTTGTCTTTTTAATATACAAAAAAGCAAAGTACAGAAATGTCAAACAGTGAAACTTTGATTCTGCTTATTTATTGAAAATGAAAAGCCATCTTATATCTCACGCCAACTATCCATTTATCTAATTTCACAAACGTATTTCTCCATTAATATACACTATCCTCTAATATCTACCATTTGGTAAATTTACCAGACAGAATGATTCCACTCCATCAATATGGCTTATTATACAAATTTCAGTATAGTGTTTGGAACTAAATGAAAAAAGCCCCATAATAATAAATACTTCATGATTTTTTTAAAGGCACATAAAAGTAAAAATTAAACTTACAGGATTCAGATAGAGTATGTAATTTTAAGGTACATGTAAATTCACTACTATGATCAAAAGTACTTTTGTTTTCTTGGTATCTTTTGTTGAAAAGCATGCATACATATTATCTGCAGCAACATTGCACTACTGGGAGCTAGCTGGTGATGGCTACACATTTGTCTCTTGTCATTTGGTCACCAGATGTGCTGCTGTGGAGCTCACTTTAACTATGGGTTTAATCCCTTTACTGCAGTTAAACGCAGAATTCTATAAAAGCAATATATAAAATAATAATAAAATATTTAAACATATGTGAGTATTTTCGTTTAGACATGTGCAGCCGCGAAAAATTCGGTTTGGTTCGGTTCGGATCGATTCGGACCGATTCGAATTTCGGTTCGGATTCATTCGGATTCTTTCGGATTCAAAAAAATTTGGTGCGCATTTGTTTCAGTTCGGTTCGAATCGATTTGGATTTTCGGAAATTCGTCACTGTAAAGTGGGATGTGCTGTGTATTACACTAGTATACTAGTGTAATACACATCCATCCGAATCTACCGAATAAATTCAAATCGATTCAGATTTATTCGGTAGATTCGGAACTACCGCAATTCGGAAATTCGAATCGATCTGAATCCCGAATTCGAACAAATTCGTCCGAATTTCGATTCGGGCCGAACCGAATCGCACATGTCTATTTTCTTTTTATACTTGTATGTCTCTTTAACATGAAAATAAAAATATATTTTCATTCAAGAACTTGAAACTTTAAATTCCATGTAAAACATTCAGATCAAATTTGCAAAACTTCAATAATAGAAAACAAGAAATGTATTTAAATGGCTCCAGTAACATGAAATCTAAAGACAATTGCAAAAAGATTGATGAGAAAAATACATGGTTTTTATTAAGTGGTTTTCACAATTCTGGCTCACAGATATTACTTTCCACAGCAGATTTGTTTAGAACTTTAATATTGTATGGTTATTATTATAATTTAATTTTTAGGAAAACCAGTGCCAGGTCTACACAAAGATACAACACATTTCTGAAATTGGTGTCCTGCTATTTATTTTATTTTTTTCTGGGTCATATTGTTCCAATAAAGCTTTTTTTCCCCTTCTTTTCTGAACCATATGTACATATTGCAAAGCTTGGGAAGACTTTTTGATCAAATATAAATAAAATTGAATCATATGTTGTCACTTAATCTGAATACTATGCATAAATATGATCACTATTAGTTGGAATGGACTTTTATTAGTTTTGAAAATGCTGTAATACAAATTAATACAATCCCTATGTTAGTTTTTTTCTTGTTCACAACATAAAATACAGTTTGAAGAAGAATGTGGTTCAAGTTTTATTAATGGGACACTCATAAATTAAAGGGACATGAAACCCAAAAAGTTTATTTCATGATTCAGATAGAGAATGCAATTTTAAACAACTTTCCAATTTACTTCTATTGTTTAATTTGCTTCCTTCTCTTGTTATGATTTGCTGAAAGGTTTATCTAGGCATTTTCATGAGCAGCAGAGAAACTAGGTTCTCGCTGTGGATTGGTGGCTGCATATTTAAATTGAATGGGATTGGCTCACCCATGTGTTCAGTTAGAAACTAGTAGTGCATTGCTGCTCCTTCAACAAATGATACCAAGAGAATGAAACAGATTACATAATAGAAGTAAATGAGAAAGTTGTTTAAAATTGTATTCTCTATCTGAATCATGAAAGAAAAAATTTGGGTTTCATGTACCTTTAACTTTTATGATTTAGACAGTGTATGAGTATGACATCGGGGTGGGCTTCAACCCTGCCGGTTTGTTTTCATGTTTATTACAAATAAATCTGTTTTTTTAATGCATTCAGTTTGGCTGGTTACCTTTTTTTTTGACGATTCATGCAGTTTTATAAAATGTCCAATTTACTTCTATTATCAAATTCGCTTTGTTCTCTTGGTGAATGCGTCTTTAGCATTCTATGGCAGCAGTGTTTGCAACAATGTATAACATTGCTACACACAGTGTTGCTATAGAGGCTGAAAACACCTGCAGAGTCCTGAGCTCCTATGTGCCCTCTGGAAGAGCAAATTGTTCTGCAGCTTCTTGTTTATATAGTTTTAATATAGCCAACAATACTTAAAGGGACAGTATACACTAATTTTCATATAACCGCATGTAATAGACACTACTATAAATAATAATATGCACCGATACTGATATAAAAATCAAGTATAAAACCTTTTAAAAACTTACTTAGAAGCTCCCAGTTTAGCACTTTTGATAAGGTTGACTGGGACACCCACTGAAAGCAGATGCCCCCCCTCCTCTATGTATGAAAATACCCTTTATACAAACAGGAGCAAGCTGGAGTAGGTATACATCAGAATACTCCTAAAACTTCGGGGCTTGGTTAGGAGTCTGAAAATCGACACAATGTTATTTAAAATAAGCAAAACTATACATTTAAAAAAAAAAAAAAAAAAAAAAAACCTGTATGGGCTATATAAATGGATCATCTACAAAACATTTATGTAAAGAAAAATCTACAATGTCCCTTTAAGTAGTGAACATTTCCGTATAGGTGAATATAAAACAGGCAACGCTGGCGAGATTATTAAAGACGGCTCGACAGTACTTCTATTGACCTGGTGGAATGATTTAAAGCAGTGGTTCTCAACCCAAGTGGCCTGAAGGCTGGTAAATTTAGCCAGACGTGTCCAGGGCCCAGCAGTCACACAAACACACACACACACATATATATATATATATATATATATACACAGTATATATATATATAAATGTATTGGTGTTAGTGGGGGAAGAAAATATATACTTTTATTGGTGTCACTGCGTTCATTGGTGCCAGTGGGCTTGTATCACTTACTTCCTTACCTGCAGTGTCCAGTTTGCTCATTGTCCCGCACTGTCTTCCTACTGAACTGCCGCTATATGCACACAATGCACACACACATGTGCATTGGCACTGACAGGCCTGCCCAGTATTCTGGACCTGCTAGAGCAAGTGGAAGGGGCATGTCGAGTTGTGGCCCAACAGTAGGGTCGTCATGGTCCGGTACCAGGCTACAGCCTGGCTGTTGAGAAACCAAGATTTAAAGCCACTTTTTACCCTGAAAACAAGGTGTCTCCCTAAGGGGCGTATACTGCATTTTCATATAAAATGTGCACAATAGAATTTGTATTCTAAACATCATACAAAATGAATAATTGAACCATTCACACATAAATAATCAGGGACAATTTGTATTGTTAAGGTGCATAAAAAAATCATAACAAAATTGTTCACCAAAAGTAGTATTTGAGTACAAATGTAACATTTGTATGTAAATTAAACAGGAATAAATTGTATCAACTATGCACAGCATAAATTGTAATTTAAGTGCACTGGATGTGCAAAGAAAACCATGAAATTCATACATAAAAGTACACAATACAAAGCATAATTGTTGTTTTTTCATAAAATGGGCTGAGCATCAGACTTTCATGGGCGTTTATTAAATTGTCCCAGTGTAATTGGCTAAAGATTTTCGCACTACAGATCTCACAGTTTTTTCTCGCCAACTAAATGGTCGTGAGCTTTTTTCAAAACACTCAAAATACTAAACCTAATAGACAAACACATGAATACGAAAATATAGGCGATTATAAGATGCTATACACACAAAACAGCCTAATGTGATTTATGTTGGCTGCAGGATTTAATTTTTAAACTGCGCCCCTGCTCAGTGCTAACTTCGCTCCACGGTGCAAAGTTTCCCTTTCAAGCGAGCTTTATTACTTTCAATAGGAGACATCTCGCCACTCACAGGGGACTGCCCCTTTTTTACGTACGAGCAGCCCCTGCATGGGTCCACGAGAAAAAAACATGTCTGACATTGTGAGATCAACGGGCCCTAAGTCTTTGGAGGCAGTGAGAAAAAAAACTACAAATTTCATATATAAATTACATCAAAAGCAGGCAAAATAAATAATGAGTGGATTGCAAAGTTTATGTAAAAAGTTTATTCAAAGTTTATGTATAATTAAACATTTTTATGGGTAATTACATTTGAAGGTTAATATTCCTGTAAGAAATGAAAACAAACTTTCTATCTTTTTGAAAATATCACTCTACTAAATGAAATCCATATGCTGTTCAAAAATATCTGGAATATACTGACATTAAATGCAGCTTTTTAAAACGTCAACACAATTTATTGTACAGTATAGCTGTCAAAAGCAAACCCAATAACTACAAATAAATTTTTATAATTATCTTAAGTAAAAAAAAAAGAAAAAAGAAAACAAATTATAATATACACATATTCAGTTCTCTATAACAGTGTTTCTCAATTCCAGTCCTTGGAATTGAGGACAAACTAACAGGCCTAGGGTAAACTAACAGGCCAGATTTTAAGAATTGCCTTGGGTAGCAGCAGGTTGATAACCATGGTTACTGATTAACTATTATTTCACCTGTGCTCTAGTTCAGAAATCCTCAACATTTGGCCTGTTAGTGTGCCCTGAAGACTAGAAGTAAAAAACACTGCTTTATAATACCATGCAATACATAGACTACTTAGCATAAACATAACATTATGAGAGGGATCATTTCAGAGGATTTTATTATTATAAGTATTGCTCATAGGTCGTAGCATTTTTTAATCTGGTTTTACAATTTGTATTTGATATTTATACATATTTCTTCTTTATTTATTTAATTACTTTGTCCCTATCTTTGTCTATTTTGTTTGTATTTAATTCTTCATATATTTTATATGTTTTTTTATTTAACAGTGTTATGTTGCTCTGATTGCAAGTTGATTCTGACAGCGCCTTCAGGATCGTTTAATTCTCCGTGTTACCCAAAATCTTACCGCAGTAGCCAGGATTGCAAATGGACTATTCGAGCTCCTCCAGGATTTATCATCCAAGTGACATTTGTGGATTTTGAGATTGAAGAAGCTCAGAACTGCATGTATGATTCATTAGTCATAAACAATGGGGTAACAGCAACCAGGTTTTGTGGCATCACAGCAAAGGGAATGACGTTTAGCTCATCTGGAAATGAAATGATAATAACATTTACAAGTGACTTTAGTATAGAGAAGACTGGCTTTAACGCAACGTATAGTCAAGGTATGTAAAGACATTTTATTTTATCATATACTGCAAAGATATTAGTTTTTTAGATCACTGATATCACCCATTTATGTGTCCTCAAACTGTACTCTATAAGTTCTCTTTCACTTTTCTGCCCTTATTTCATTTATCTGCTGACTCTCTCTTACTCGTTTTCTCCCTCGTTATCTTTCCTCCCTCCGTCCATACCTCCCACCCACCCTTTCTCTGTTCCTTTCTCCCAAGAGCTTTTTTTTGATCTGTGAATGACAAGGGGCAACAATGGAATTTTGTTATATTACATATCAAGCACAGTATCATAGTTTTATCCCTAAAGTAAATTTTTGTGTACATTTTGGGCTAGATTACAAGTGAAGCGCTAATTTAACGTGTGCCCGTAAATGTTTACAGGTGCACATTAAATAATCAGCCATTATAAGTGGCTGGTTAATGCTACCAAAATTTCGCTGGAGCACTTTGCACTAAGCAAAATTAACCAGGGGTGCTTTTTTTTAATAACTACACAAAGCAGTTATAGGGGGTAAAAGGGAGTGCCTTTACAAAGCAGTCTATGGGGACTGTGTTAAAACTGTAAATATATATGTATATACGCTTATTTTCATATATATGTATGTAATAATACAGGGAGTGCAGAATTATTAGGCAAGTTGTATTTTTAATTTTATTATTGAACAACAACCATGTTCTCAATGAACCCAAAAAACTCATTAATATCAAAGCTGAATAGTTTTGGAAGTAGTTTTTAGTTTGTTTTTAGTTATAGCTATTTTAGGGGGATATCTGTGTATGCAGGTGACTATTACTGTGCATAATTATTAGGCAACTTAACAAAAAACAAATATATACCCATTTCAATTATTTATTTTTACCAGTGAAACCAATATAACATCTCAACATTCACAAATATACATTTCTGACATTCAAAAACAAAACAAAAACAAATCAGTGACCAATATAGCCACATTTCTTTGCAAGGACACTCAAAAGCCTGCCATCCATGGATTCTGTCAGTGTTTTGATCTGTTCACCATCAACATTGCGTGCAGCAGCAACCACAGCCTCCTAGACACTGTTCAGAGAGGTGTACTGTTTTCCCTCCTTGTAAATCTCACATTTGATGATGGACCACAGGTTCTCAATGGGGTTCAGATCAGGTGAACAAGGAGGCCATGTCATTAGATTTTCTTCTTTTATACCCTTTCTTGCCAGCCAAGCTGTGGAGTACTTGGACTCGTGTGATGGAGCATTGTCCTGCATGAAAATCATGTTTTCTTGAAGGATGCAGACTTCTTCCTGTACCACTGCTTGAAGAAGGTGTCTTCCAGAAACTGGCAGTAGGACTGGGAGTTGAGCTTGACTCCATCCTCAACCCGAAACGGCCCCACAAGCTCATCTTTGATGATACCAGCCCAAACCAGTACTCCACCTCCACCTTGCTGGCGTCGGACTGGAGCTCTCTGCCCTTTACCAATCCAGCCACGGGCCCATCCATCTGGCCCATCAAGACTCACTCTCATTTCATCAGTCCATAAAACCTTAGAAAAATCAGTCTTGAGATATTTCTTGGCCCAGTCTTGACGTTTCAACTTGTGTGTCTTGTTCAGTGGTGGTCGTCTTTCAGCCTTTGTTACCTTGGCCATGTCTATGAGTATTGCACACCTTGTGCTTTTGGGCACTCCAGTGATGTTGCAGCTCTGAAATATGGCCAAACTGGTGGAAAGTGGCATCTTAGCAGCTGCACGCTTGACTTTTCTCAGTTCATGGGCAGTTATTTTGCGCCTTGGTTTTTCCACACGCTTCTTGCGACCCTGTTGACTATTTCG
Source organism: Bombina bombina (assembly GCF_027579735.1). Classification (NCBI taxonomy): domain Eukaryota; kingdom Metazoa; phylum Chordata; class Amphibia; order Anura; family Bombinatoridae; genus Bombina; species Bombina bombina. The sequence continues at coordinate 901,187,520 of NC_069502.1, read as the reverse complement.
AATGAAATGCTTGATTGTTCGATGATCACGCTTCAGAAGCTTTGCAATTTTAAGAGTTCTGCATCCCTCTGCAAGATATCTCACTATTTTTGACTTTTCTGAGCCTGTCAAGTCCTTCTTTTGACCCATTTTGCCAAAGGAAAGGAAGTTGCCTAATTATTATGCACACCTGATTTAGGGTGTTGATGTCATTAGACCACACCCCTTCTCATTACAGAGATGCACATCACCTAATATGCTTAATTGGTAGTAGGCTTTCGAGCCTATACAGCTTGGAGTAAGACAACATGCATAAAGAGGATGATGTGGTAAAAATACTAATTTGCCTATTAATTCTGCACTCCCGTATGTATATATACACATATAAACTCATATATATATATATGTATATATTCATATACATATATATTTTAAAGGGTCACTGAACCCAAATTTTTTCTTTTGCGATTCAGATAGAACATGCAATTTGAAGCAATTTCTAATTTACTCCTATTATCAATTTTTCTTTGTTCTCTTGCTATCTTTATTTGAAAAATAAGACATCTAAGCTTTTTTTAGGTTCAGAACTCTGGACAGCTCTTTTTTATTGGTGGATGAATTTATCCACCAATCAGCAAGAACAACCCAGGTTGTTCACAAAAAATGGGCCGGCATCTAAACTTACATTCTTGCATTTTAAATAAAGATACCAAGAGAATGAAGAAAATTTGATAATAGGAGTAAATTAGAAAGATGCTTAAAATTCCATGCTCTATCTGAATCACAAAAGAAAATATTTGGGTTCAGTGTCCCTTTAAATATGCTGCCCAACGCTGCGCGACTTTCCCCCTTCGCTGCGCTAGGTTCTGTGCAGTGTTTATCAACATCAGAACAGGGCTCCCATTGGAGCCCATGGAAGACCGCTCTCATGAGCGCTAAGCTTCCATGCAATTGCATTGCGCTTAACCTAGATTAAGCGAGTGGCTGCCTTCTGCATTCGGCAGCTAACAAAACTGCACAATGCACATGTCTACTGGGAATGATCTACCGGCTTGAAAAAATAGACGATGGAACCCAACTATTGCATTCATTTTTAATTTCACGAGTCATTTTGCCATGCAAGTTATTCCTCCGTCTGTCTTCCTGTTTTTCTATGTCTCAGGCCATCTCCCTATAGAAAGAAAAAAGTAGGAATATAAACATTGAACAATATAAAAACAGCCATGCTTAAATAAACATGAAACCCAAAATTGTTCTTTTATGATTCTAATATAACATGATTTTTAACAACTTTCCAATTTACTTCTGTTATCAAATTTGCTTCTTTCTCTTGATATCCTTTGTTGATGGAGCAGTAATGCACTAAAGGGAGAAAGCTGATCACATTGGGTGAGCCAATGAAAGTAGTCATATATATGAAGCCACCAATCAGCAGCTAGCACCCAGTAGATCATTGCTGCTCTTGAACCTACCTAGGTATGCTGTTCAACAAAGGACACCAAGAAAACAAACCAAATATGATGAAATTAGTCAAATGGAAAGTTGTTTACAACTGTATGCCCTCTCTGAACCATGCAAGCTTTATTAGGACTTTAATGTCCCTTTAAAACACATTGAAATATACATACAGAGAATTGAATTTGAGACCAAGTACATAAATCAAATAGCAGTATTAATTACAAGCAACCAGATTATGTATAAAATAAAAATAACTTATAATAGTATTTCCCAGCATATATGTTTTAAAAATGCTACCTTCCATTTTTTCACCATGGGGTTAGCACCTTCTGCACATGCTCTAAGCCAAGGCAGCTTCTCATTGGTGCAATTGAATCAAGCTGGTCTATACTATGTACATATTAATAAGTAGTTAAGAAAACTTGTATCTCAAACTCTAGCACATATACCTCTGGGGGTACCTGGAGTTGGTAAGGGGTACTCAGTGGCTTTCCCTTTCATTATTAATGGAGATAAGTTAAATATTCAATGTACAACAAAACTAGTGTTTCTCAGTTCTACCCTCAAGTACCCCTAACAGGTCACATTCTAATTCCTTGTCTGGGCTGATCACCTGCTGTGCTCACTCATCGTGGCTGACTCACCTGTACTAAGATAGGGACATCCTTAAAATATGACCAGTTAGTGGCATAGGGGAGCTAGGAAACACTTATATGTGTCACTGGGAATGTGCCAACTGCCAGGTAAAGCGTATTTCACTCTGAAAAAGTTGTCACAGAGCCATGTGTCAGATATAGGACCATAGTGAATAAGGAAGATATGCCATGATGAAATGTGCCAGGTAAAGCTTTCCGTACTCAGGTATGCCACAATTATTGAGCTTTATAAGATGCATATGTAATGAAGTTTAATTGACGATTATGTAATGAAGTGTGATGCAAAATATAACATAAATACTAGATCCCTTATTCTGTGTTTTTTTCTGAAGTAACATAATATTAAAAGAATTATATATGTGTTGTGAGATTGTTTTCTATAGTCTGATTTCTGTATTATTTGATTCAGATTTCCACATATTTTCTGCTTTTGCATTCAGTAAATTAGATTCTGGAAAACAGGAAATATATCTGATACAAGTTTGTCAAATTCTAGGGCAGTGGCGTCACTAGGGTTGGTGTCACCCGGTGCGGTAAGTCATGGTGTCACCCCCCCAGAAAGCAGACACACACAAAAACACAGGCAAACACACATACAAACACTCAGACACACTTAAAAACATACTCATATGCACACACAAACACTCGGAAACACACTCAGACACACACACAAAAACACTGAGACACACAAAAACTCAGACACACACACATACAAAATATGTAAACTGCACTGCATTAATTATGAAGCTCATGCCTAGAGCTGCTCCCTGGCTCAGCATTACATCAAATGAAAGATAAACAGAGCACTATAAAATAAATCACTGAAGAAAAGGTTTAGGCGCGCAAACTATGAAAATTCTGCTCTCTGACTCTGTTCCAAGTCTGTCAGTGCACAGCCCTGGGCCGCATGTCACTGAGCAGTGAGCACAGATAGGCAGGGAGGTTTAGGCTAGCAGCGCAACTTTGCAAGCCCCATGGCACACCCACAACATTCATAGTGAAATTGGGCAGGGGATGAGCAAAGTACAAACAAGCAAAAGCAGCCGGGAAAACTATTTGTTGAAATTGCAGCACTGGCTCAAGGGGCAAAAAAATTGTGTGTCTACAACTTCCCCAGTCCCACTAATGTTCACAAATGCCAGCCTCTATTAAAATAATCTATGCATCTCAACATTGTATTTCTTTGAATTTCAATAAAATTAAAAAAAAAATATATATTTTTTTTTGGTGTCACCCCCTGGAGGGTATCACCCAGGTGCGGCCCGCACCCCCCGCACCCCCCTAGTGACGCCACTGTTCTAGGGTATGAATGTTAGTTTCTTATTGTTTTAACCTAATAATATTTCTGTGTTGTAATTGGGGGTACTTAGGGCAAAATATATGCCTGTAGGGGTCCTTGCTAGAATTAGGGTTAAAGAAACTAAACTAAGAGATCTCCATGAGAAAGGGGAGTGGGTTGCTGATCTTAGGCCTTGCTTTAAGATATATTAAACTAGGGGTCAACAAATCTGTTTAAAAGGTAGGACCAATTTAGGAGTCAGACAGTGGTACAGGTACAAATCCCCAAATCTGGAATTTCAAAATCCAAACTTATTCTGAAATCCAAACTTTTTAATTTAATATTTTTTCTAAAAGAAAATGATCAAACATTACTATTTTCCCCACCTGTAAGTGAAAATCCTCCCTGCTGTATCTTTGATTCTTTTTTTGTTTTTGAAAATAATATTAAAAACAGGGGCACTTTCATGAAAGTTTACATTTCAGTGGTTTTGTTAAAATACTTACCTTTCTTCTTGCAAGCCGGAGCAGCGATTCCCCTGCCCACAGGTCGACTCTTCATATGGCAGCAATGACTAATCCGGCTTCCTCCAATCATGGAATGGCCTCAGGCAGTGTTTGCTCTGGGGGGGAAGTCGTGATTGGAGGAAGCCGGATTCGTCATTGCTGACGTATGAAGAGACGACATATTAAGAGACGACCTGCGGGCGTGGGAATTCGCTGCTCCAGCTTGCAAGAAGAAAAGTTAAGTATTTTAACAAAACCGCTGAAATGTAAACTTTCATGAATGAAAGTGCCCGTTTTTAATAATATTTTTAAAAAACGGGCACTCATTCGTGAAAGTTTACATTCACTTTAAAACAACAAATATTACCTTTCTGAATACAGTACTGTACTATCTTTCTGATGGTACTATGTATACAAATCTATTAAAAATGATATAAAACTACCTTTAGGTTACATGTATAAGCTGTATTATGATATGTAAATATTGCCTTAATAATATATGATCTTTACACTTGGTTCCATCCCCTCTACAAACTGTCCCATTTTACAGATGCAAGATTCCAAAATCCAAACTATTCCGAAATCCAAACCTTTACCAGTCCCAAGCAGTTTGGATAAATGGTTTTCTACCTGTATTTATATATAGATATATGGAGAATGACCTAAAAATGTAGTGGCCAGGGGTCAAATTTTAGGAGCCAGTGGCTCTCTGGCCCCTGGTTTTGTCGAGATAAAACTCAGCATACAATTTGCTTATAAAGGGCCTGATTAAAGTCAAAGTTATATTATCACAACTCGGGTAGAGCATATCCTTTTAAATACCTTTACAATTGACTTCTTTTATCATTTTTTTTTTGGTATCCTTTGTTAAAAGGTAAGCTCAGGAGCAGCACCAAACTACTGGGACCTAGCTAAACACATCTGGTGAGCCAATTACAAGAGACATAGATGTGCAGTCACCAATCACCAGCTAGGTCCTATTGCTGCTTCTGAGTTTACCAATGTATATTTTCAACAAATGATACCAAGAAAACAAAGTAATTTTAATAATAGAATTAAAAAGGAAAGTGGTTTCAAATTACATACTCTATCATTTTGACTTTGCTTTCTCTTTACTGGGACAGTAAAAGTTAAACTTTTATTTTCTGAAATCAATGCAGCAAAAAAAAAAAAAAGCATGAACATGTAGGCAAAATTTTTTGCAAAAGATCAATGAATAACAAATGAATTCCCATTTTGTGAGTCTTTTACTTACCCCTTGCTACCCATCTGTTTGAGGATTTATTTGTATTTCGTGTGCCAGTGGGCGGCACATCTAACAGGAACTCCTGCCCAATTGAAAACAGCATCAAGCAACTAAAGAAGAGACTCTGGAACCTCCTCTGCTTAGCTTCAATGGGGCAGATTGTCACTTTCTGATTGGCTGGTACTTTATTTAAAAAAAGAGTGCTCTCCCACTAAACAGCCTTTTGCAAAACATGTGCCTACTTGTAAATACTTTATTCGTTGAGTGTATTTCAATGCAGTGAAGAAAATATTAAAGGGACACTAAACTAATTTTTTTCTTTAGTGATTCAGATAGAGCATGCAATTTTAAGTAACTTTTTAATTTACTCCTATTATCAATGTTTCTTCGTTCTCTTGCTATCTTTATTTAAAAAGCAGGAATATAATACTTAGGAGCCAGCCCATTTTTAATTTAGTTTTATGCTTGCTTATTGGTGGCTAAATGTAGCCACCAATAAGCAAGCACTATCCAGGGTGCTAAACCTAAAATGGGCCGGTTTATAAGCTTTATTTTCCTGCTTTTTAAATAAAGATAGCAAGAGGACAAAGAAAAATTGAGAATAGGAGTAAATTAGAAAGTTGCTTAAAATTGCATGCTCTATCTGAATCATTAAAGAAAACAATTTGGATTTCGTATCTCTTTAATATATACTGCACTTTTCATTACTTATATAAAGAATGCATATATTTAAAATACTTTTTTTTTTTTTTTTTTTAAATAACTTTAGTTCTTCTTAAGCCATATTTGTAAACATCTTTCTTTATTTTTTTTTAAACAGTGGCAGTTTCTTTGAGAAACCAAAAGGTTGTGGTACCCCGAAACCAAACTTCAGGAATTATTTCTATCTCATCAAAAGTTTCTATACCTACACTAAGCCAATTAACTGTGTGTTTGGAGGCAACTTTATCTAACAACAGCACAGAGGAATGGAAAGCTTTCTCATACTGGAATTCTTCAACAGATTTTTTCAGTTTTGGTAGAACTGAATCAGGGCATTTTCTGTTGATCGCTGGAACAACATGTGTTCTTGACCCTGCTTTGCCATTGCTTGGAAATAAAGAGTTGTTTAGGGAATCATTTGAACAGCTGTGTATTGTCTGGGATAGCCAATCAGACGTTATTGGTGTGAATGCCAAAAATACCTATCGAACAGTTTCTTGCCCTTTCAAAAAAGGTCTGACTATTCCAGCCAATGGGAATTTACTACTTGGTTCCTATGATAATAAAATAGGACCACTACAAGGGGATATTTACAACTTTCGTCTCTGGGACTTCACCCTGGATTCAAAGACTCTCTCAAATCTCAGCTGTGATATGAAAGGGAATATTGTCAGTTGGGAAAATGAATTCTGGAGCATCCCATCATGGGCCAGAAAAGCAGAAAATAACCTCAGTTGTGGTAAGTTGGTTTTATGTACCCCTCCACCATCTGCTACCTTGATTCACATTTATATAAGCTTAGGGTTGCCAGGTGTTCAGTATTTCACTGGACAGTCAACTATTTCAAAAAATACTGGACCCTAAAATGTAAATTTAAAAATGTCTTCTGTATGTTGAATTTTTTTTAAATATGTCCCAAAAGAAGTGACACTTTGAGTGCACCACTCTGTTTCTGTTTCTGGGAGCTAAGGAGGGCGAAACAAAATCACTGTTTTATGGTCACTGGTAGGGATGGGCGAATGTGTAAATTTTCGAATTTCGAATGTAGAACGAATGTTATTACCGAAATTCGAATTCTAAATCCGAATGTCGATAAGAATGAATATTCTTAAAAATTTGAAAATCGAATGTTATTTACAGTTTTCGAATGTCACTTTCGAATTCGAATGTTTATAATTATATCGAATGTCCACATTCGAAATTTCGAATTTAACATTCTATTTAACAAATACTATTCAGAAGTTCAATAGTTCATGTGGTAGGGCGGGAATCTAGTAAATTGATACATAATAGATACAAATATATCATTTTGAATGTTTCCATATAGAATATTGCATAATTCGAATATTGCATTTAAAGAAAAAGCATTAGAAATACTATTACAATCTAAATTCGAATTTTTCGAATTCGAATACACGTATTGCATAATTCGAATATTACATTTAAAGAAAAAGCATTAGAAATACTATTACAATCTAAATTCGAATTTTTCGAAAAGACTATTTTCGAATGTAATCGTAAAATTCGAAACCGAACATTCGAAAAACGAATGTTAGAATGTTATGTAAACATTCGAAATTCGATTTGAACGAACGAATGTGTTAAAATTCGTGCCGTTTTTCGAATGTTGTGAAACATTCGCCCATCCCTAGTCACTGGCAGTAAAGAGGGTGTTAAAACATTGATCTGTAGTTTTTACTTGCAACTGTGGAGATGTTAAAACACTACTATGTATGTGCTATTGGCTTTCAAGAGTGGTCAAATCACTGCTGAATAAGTGTCTGTGTTACTGACAGCCTAAAATCACTGTTCAGTTGGGAAAAAAATATGTATGGTAAGGTCAAGGGTGGGACAATTGTGTGACCCCGATTAATTACCATCCATGCCCAGTTTCCTACAAGTATTTCTGTGAAGAACAGCTGACGACCCAATTTAAGGTTTACATGGTAAGAAGTAACTTTTATTAGTAATACTTCATGTTTTTTTAATAAAGGGAAAATAGAGAACCTATTATTGCAGAATATTTCATAATATTTAACTATAGTTTTTTAATTACAGCATTTTGTTTTGAAACCTATTTCCTGTTGTTTTTTTTTACAATATTTAACTTCTCTAAAAGGATAAAAGTTGTAATACTAGAACCAGGGGCGTAACTAAACCTCATTAGGCCTCAGGGCAAAGGCTACATAGGGCTCCCCATTTCAACATTACCCCTTCTGTCTGTTTGAAATCAACAAAAGCTGAGCCAGTAGCCACATTGGACTCTACCATAAAAAATTATGAACTTGTTTTGCCTTCCTGTACAAATATGGTGTCAGGCTTTTCTGTGCAGCCACACTATGACTGACATCTTGTAAACCCTGCCACCATATTTGTAAAGTCAAAGCCATACACTGCCTTATATTGTGAGCCATGTTTTACATGGGGATAGAAAGTTGCCAGACATGATGAAAATGGAGGCCAGGCACCCCTGTAGAAAAAACCCAATACTGGCTGCAGGGCCCAGATGGTGTGGGACCAATCTTTATTATGACCTCTGAGACCCCTATAGTTATGCCCTGACAGAAACAAACACATTCTGCTCCAGATAATCGGAGCATACATATATATGTATTATGTATTCCTCTCATTTACTCACCAACTGTAGCTGCATCTGTAGTGAAATGTTCAAAATTATGTGTTTTTGGTACGCTTGTATTTAGCCTGTTTGCATTGTAAGTCTGAAAAACTTGGAAAGCAATTTGTCCATTAAATTAGGCAGTTACTAAATGGCAGGGGTGTGCAATATTTTTAAAAGAAGGCACATACTATGATTTAATATTTGTTTTTTCAATTAAAGGGCCAGATAACTTAGTATTTAATTAATGGTAAGCCAATGTAACAATATATACTGTAGATATACAATATATATAAACAAACTTCCATTTACCTTTTCTTACACCACCACAAAACAATCACATAAGCCCATGGGTCTCCCTGACTCAGCCAAAGCTTCCTGTCCTGGATAGAACAAGAAATATATTAGCTGCATCCAAAAGAAATGACAGCAATAGGTAATTTTAAGAGTAAAGCAGATGGGTAAATATAGAAATGTTGTGTTTGAAGGGTGAGCAGCCATAAAAATTGCACTTGAGTTTCTTATCTTGGTTCAGACATTGTCCTTAAAGTATTGTGAGCATTATATGATTAACATTGCTACAAACATTGTTAAACCACTGCTACCATATAGTGGTCCAATAATTGTTCTTTTTAAACATATGCTCCATCTGAATCATGTAATTTGAGTTTCATTTCCATATCACTTTAACATAAAAGCTTTTATAAATTCTTAACATTTAAACCTAAACTGAAGAAAAACATTTCTTGTGTGCTATGAAACCAGAGAACTATTTTACCCACTGTTCTTTCTTATTGTTTGTGTTTTCTTTATTCTTTACATATTTTGTTTTACACCTTTGTGATGTAATGCTGCTCAACCATGTCAGAAATCTTATTAATGCACTCCAGAAACAATTTAATCTGCCCAATTTCTTACCAGACAGCTGAGAAGTATTAAATATGGATTATTTACACAGTAGAGATAATGAATAGCGGACATATTTAAAAAAAAAAATGTAATTTTTTTTAATGGATCGTTCCTGTTTACTCTATAGTGTAAGAGTTACATTTAGTTTGTCAGAATCCTAAGTATGAATTTTACTTCATGTATAAGTGTATTATATATAGTCATAGAGAGGTTTGTAAAAAGAAATAAGAGGAGAGCACACAAACTCTAAGTGCAGTACATTTCATTAAAATGGACAATAAAAGATACACACCAATGTGAGCCCAATCCTCTATTCAGGAACTACTCATGAGTGACCCTCAAATGGCTATAAGGCAATGTCTCTAAGATGTCCCAAGAAGCATTTAGAAGGTCTTATCAATGAAGTCCCGGATGTCAAATGAAGGCCGCTGTAATAGTAGCCAACTACTATTTAACACTGGAGCAACTCTGTAGATAAGTATTCACAGAGGACTTGAATCAGCTGCTCAGTGATACTCATTGATGCATGATAGTGTTGCGGCATGAAGGGGGCATGCCTGATGTGTTTCTCAGACGTAATTACGTTTCATCAGAAGCAAAATGGTTTGTAACTAAACCTCATTGGATCCCAGAGCAAAGAATGTGACATGGCCCCCATTTCAATAGCCCCCTTTCTGGTTGTTTGAAATGAACAGATGCTGAGCCGACAGCCACATAATAGCAAAAGAAGTTGCTTCTTTTGACTGAGTCGTTCTTCCCCCTTTGTTAGTCCATGCCAAAAAACTATGCACTTGCGCAGCCTTCTTGTACAAATAGTGGCAAGTTTTTCTGTACAACAACAATTTTGTGGCCATCTTGGAACCATTATCACAATAAAGGCAAATCCATAGATTTTCAGTAGACTATGAGCCCTGCTTTGAGGGGGATATACAGAGGGGCAAGACATAGAGAGTGTGGAGCCACACTCTCTCCCCCCCCCCCCAGTAAAATGTGCTTTTGTGATAAAACTAATGCACATCTCTAGCTGTTGTTTCTAAGCTAAGAGTTACAGATTTTACTTCTGAAGAGTGAAAACTGGGAGTTGCTACTATCTAAATATCCATCCTTATTGCAGACATAAATGGAAACTTCACAGGAATTTAGCACTTCATATGTTTAGAAAGTATGGTGACACTATGCTATATGCAATAAAATCCACTCCGTCCCCAAGCCTCAAAAAGAAAACACCATGCAAACGTTTGGTATACATGATCTGTATACAAAACCTGTAAAATCAAATAACTGTTAACGTAAATTCAGGGTAATATAACTGAGTTTATATTGATTGTAGGGATTGGCGAATGTGCTAAAAGTGTAATTAATGTGGTAGAATGAATAGTACTGTGGACATTCTTTTTGGACAATCGAATGTTGATAAGAATCAAAATACATTAAAATTTGGTTATCGAATGTTACTTTTGTTTTCGAATGTTCATAATAAAATCGAATATCCACATTCAGTTTAACAAACACTATTCAGAAGTTCAATAGTTCATGTGGTAGGCAGTTTAGTAAACTGATACATAATAGATACAAATATATAAATTTGAATGTTTGAATTTTTCGAATTTGAATATTGCATAATTCAAATATTACATTTAAAAAGAGCATTAGAAATACTATTAAAAATATATCGATTCGAATTTAAAAATTTGAATATTGCATAATTTGAATAGAATATTTGTAATTTATTTCAAATACGTTTAAAGAAAGCATTTGAAATACTATAACAAAAAACAAATGTTAGAATATTGTGCAAACATTCGAAATTCAAAATTGTTTCAATTTTCGAATGTTGCAAAACATTTGCCCATCCCTAATCAATTGTACCATTTCAGAGTTGGTTAAATAAAGTTCACAACAATCAAAATAAAAAAACAGCATGTTTCATGCCTTATGTCACTAGCAGTAAAAAAACAAATGAAAAAGATTAGTTCAATTTAAAAAAATCAAACTATTTATATTTTTAAATAATGTATTTTGTTTCTAATAAATGTTGAATCCAACCTTGTAAATGTTTAAATAGTGTGCCTGAAATATATTTGCTGGGGGGCTGAAGTGAAAGAAAACTTGAAACTCTCCAAAATAAGGTTTTGTTCAGCCTGCTTGCAAAAATTAAAAGTAATGTTTACAAAATATACAATAGAAAATCATGATGCAGTTTACAAAAACTATTCTTAAATGAAATACACAAAATACACAGTTTAAAGTCTTAAATTTTAGTACCTTTTTTATTTTACAGCATTTGTCTCACTTTATTTTACCACATATGTCTCTCACAGAGAGTAACTCAGGGACTCTCTTTTAATGAAGCAAAAGCAAGGATGATGACACTTCAAGAAATCCTTAAAAAAACTTGATCTTTATTTCCAAATCAACTTACGCGTTTCGCGCTTAAAGAAGACTTTTTTAAGTCCATTGTTTTTAGTTGGTCACGGTTTTACTTTTTGTAAATGGATATTGCTTGATGTAACAATGAATGTAATACTATTCACTGATTGATCTTTTATGAGTTTAAATTCACACTATGAGATAATGATGTAATCTATGACTAAGGACTTTTTTAAGCATGAAACGCTTAAGATGATTTGGGCTATCCTTCTATAATGGTTTTAATGGTTTGAAATAAAGATCAAGTTTTTTAGGGATTTCCTGAAGTGGGGCATCATCCTTCCTTTTTTATATACAGTGTATAGGTTCTGCCACAGATGCAGGCACCCCAGCAAGCAGTTTGTGTTAGGACATGTAAGATTCATCGATCATCTGCAGCAGCTGATTTTTTGAAGCATTTTTACTCTATTTTATTTAACAGCATACCTTTTTAAAGTATAAATGTCCTTTTTTGTATTTTGCATGAGAAATAGGGTCACTAACAGGGGCTTACCTAGACCTCACAGGGCAAAGGCTCTTGCAGCCACATAGGTGTAAGAGGAGTTGTTTCTGTAAAACAATGTGCCTGATGATCAAAAAAATCACCATCACGGAGAGAAATCGAACATAATCTTTGGGGAGCTTTTTGTATTGTAATGTAGGCATCTCTACTTCACAACCAGAGTCCTGCATAGCTAGAAAAACTGCTCTAAAGCTTATTTGAGGGATCTCAGAGAACTGACAAGACTTCTTAGATAATCTCACCATAGAGGAGAGCTTTAGATCATCGGTGCCTGTAAGTCATCCTTGCACCATAGTTAGTCATAACAGGGGACATGCAATTCCTGAACAAATATGGTTGCAGCAACACTGTATTGGTCGTCTTGGAACCCTGACAGTATGGGGTCTTTTACAATCTGTTGGCCAATTTGTTTTCAGTAAAAGAAAGCGCACTTTTAATTTTGAGACGCATGCTGGGTTTTTTGGCTGTTTCTAGGAGCTGATAGCATATATTTTTGGCTTCACAAAAAAGCCCTATATACAATATGTAACCAAAAAAATCTTGGCGATAACAATCCATTTTCTAGACATTTTTAACAGGTTTTCAAGACTATTTTACACTTATTGAATTTTACACCTACAGTACACTGCCAAATTATTAGACCCATTGGTCGTAATTTTGATACTAATTTAATATTAATTCTCAATAGTGTTGATTGATTTAGTTTTGAAACTAAAATGGGTTCATGAGATCAACATACATTTTTTTCTTAATATCAATCAACACTTTTAAGAATAAATATGAAATGAATATCAAAATTGCGATTTTGACCTGAGTCTAATAATTTGGCAAGGTACTGTAAAGGCACTTAAACTAAGTCTTGAAATTGCCTTTTTGACATATTTTCAAGTATTTCAAGGCAATTTGGACTATTTATATTAACGTGTGCATGTGCAATACACTTTGAAATGGCCACAGATGCCATTTTAGAGGTGTATTTGCATATCTGGTCTAGATTTAATAAAGTTCTATTGATTGCTATTGTACAGTCAATTGGCACTGGGCAGGACAGACATTTACATATGCATATGTATTTAATACATAATATCACATAAAACTAACGAGATTTGCAGGAAAGAGAAAACGGAAATTACGGTGGCAACATCAATAAATGGCCAGTAGCAATTGCGCTTTGTAATTGTTTCTAATTCGCCCTCACTTTGTCATGATTGTCAGTTTCACTACTGTCATTTTGATAAACGGGATTCCAATTGACGTCTTTGTGACAAGGATTTCACAGTTTGTTTTTTGTCAGAAAAAAACGAGAAGCCGCAAGAAAAAATATGATTTGATTAATTGTAATTTACAATATCTAAAACCTATTGTCACCTCTTCTTACAGTTAGATAAACTCAGTTTTGCCCAGTGCAAATGAGTTTTTTAAAACCTTGGACTATACTTAAATCCTTGAGAACTGTTAAAATCCTGTTCTAGAAGGTGATCAGTTGTGGTCACTTTCTTATAAAAGATATGATTTCTGATGTAGATCTTGCCAAACCAGAAAACAATGCTTTTTCAGTAAATGACTGGAAAAAATACTAATATTAAAAGTGTCAATATAGTCATTAAACAAACTTGCTCAGTATACCCATAATGCTCACATACAAATGGCATTCATAATGCCTACTAGTTCTCAAGAAGGATTTAGATTACAATTGGTTAAAGAGACAGTGTACGCCAATTTTTATATATCTGCATGTAATAGACACTACTATAATGAAGAATATGCAAAAGATACTGATCTAAAAATCCAGTATAAAACCTTTAAAAAATTTACTTAGAAGCTCACAGTTTAGCTCTCTTGATGAGTTTAAACTGGGACACCTGGTGAATGGGGATGGAAAAAAAAGGAGCAGACACTCCCCCCTTCTCTGCATATGAAAAAACAGATTACACAACCAATAACAGCAGGAATCTGTAGACATGGGTATACATCTGACACTGTGGGGCTTGGTTAGGAGTCTGAAAATCAGTACAATAAAACATAATCAAAACTATACATTGTTACAACTTCCAGATGGGCTATATAAATGGATCATCTATAAAGCATTTTGTGTACAATGTTCCTTTAAGCTCACATGTAAATTATGATTTTTTTTACACACTATGCTAAGCAACTGTAATGTAACCTTAAGAAGTGTGAAATGGCCATTGTATGTGTCACATTTTCAGGAACTTTTCTAGTGAAAACTCATTTGAGGCTCGGGGGTTTTAGTAGCCAAATCCATTTTGGATTGTGATCACTCAAAAAATACACTTCCCAATTTAACCAAAACTTCATTATCGGGAGCAGATATCAGAAAGATTAGAATTGACTCCTGTATTTGTAAAAGGCAAATCCAGACCTTTTCATGGGGGGGGGGGGGCACAAAGATGAGACCAGATGGGAAGCAGGTAAAGCCTGGGACCCACCTGACCCTCTGTAGCAAAATAACTACTGACTGGTGAGCCAGATGGGTCCCCTAGAGGTGCAAGCCCAGTCCCAATTGAAAACTTTGAGACCACTCTGGTTGTTTGGTATTTTACCAACATAGCCTTTATTGTTAAAGGGACAGTGCATACAATTTTAAACATCTTTCCAATACACTTCAATTATCTAATTTGCTTCCTTCTCTTTATTATATTTTATAAAAAGCATACATAGGTAGGCTCAGGGGCAACAATGTACTACTGGGAGCTAGCTTCTGATTGGTGTTTGCTCTTATATTCCTCGTTCTATTGGCTGACCAGATGTGTTCAGCTAGCTCCTTGTAGTACATTGCTGCTCCTCATATTTTTTTTCCAAGAAAGGTGGCAACCCTAATGGAGACTCACAGACCAAGAGGATCTATAAGTAGCAGTTTGCAAGGCAAACAAGATTAGTTGGACCTAATTCATCTTCTTTAGAGGGACATTGGAATGCAAACATTCTCTAAGTAATTAAACGTAGACATTTTTAATTAGTATCTCTTCCTAGTTATGTGTTTAAAGGGACATAAAACTTAACATTGCATTTTCATGCAACTTTCCAATTTACGTCTTATTAAATTTACTTTGTTCTGTGGGAGTTTTTTGTTGAAGAGCATATCTGGGTAGGCACATGAGCAGAATATGTCTTGATTACTATATGGCAGCAGTGCCTGTATTTGCAAAACACTGCTTCCCTCAGAGCTCAATAATGCATATATAACCCTGCTAAAAACATTGCTGCAAACTTTGCTACCCTTTAGTGCTCAAGACATGCACGCTCCTGAGTTTAACAAGGTATGCTCCTCAACAAAGTGTGCCAAGATCATAAAATAAAATTGATAATAGAAGTAATTTGGAGTGTTTTTTTAAAATTGCATGCTCTATCTCAATAATGAAAGCTTAATTTTGACTTTCGTATCTCTTTACCTGCCACAAAGGGGTAAAACATAAAGATTTTGTTCCATTTGGAGCGCAACCATATTGACACAGTTGGTAATTGGTGGCTTCAACCATGCAAGCTCCTAACTGTCTCACAAAATGGGCTCCATGTTCGAAGCAGCATAAGCGGAAGCCAGATGGGAGGCTTGCTCGCCCTCAGTGATTGACTGTCCCTTCTCTTACTTGATTGGTTGTGCTAGTGAAGGGGTGGGCATTACACACTACACAGAGTGTGTAATGCTGCATACGGGCCAGCGGATGAACAGAACCACTGCCTGTATGCAGCAAAGGCATGAGGACAGCTTCTCAAGTTGAGAAGTTGTCCGCACGCCTTTTAATACATGGGGCCAAATGTATTTTACAATCCCACTTGCGCCTTCACAGCTCCTCACTGTGTGCTGGGTAAACACTGGGCTACCTTGCAGATTCATGGCGACTAGAACCTATGAGGTTTGGGGTGCAACCAATAGAACTCCCACGCACCATTCTAGAACTACAACTTGAATTGAAGCATATTTCCCCGTCCCCATATTCTTATACAGTAGTTCTTTTTTTTTTAACGTTTGTTTCCCTTTAAATGCCATGGGATAATCCAGTCATTTCAGTATACCGGCCTACTATTTTGTATTTATTCTTTACAATTGATGCCTTTATGGCTTTGTCTACCTTAAAGGAACAAAAAATATATATATTTTTTTCTTTGGTGATTTAGATAGAGAATATAATTTTTAACAACTTTACTTCAATGCTCAAATTTGCTTCATTGTCTTGTAATTCTTAGTTGAATGAGCAGTAATGCACTCCTGGGGCCTAGCTGAACACAGCAGGAGAAATAATGGCAATAGGCATATTTGTGCAGCAACCAATCAGCAACCAGCTCCCAGTAGTGCACTGCTGCTCTTGAGCCTACCTAGGTATGTTTTTCAACAAAGGATAACAAGAGAATGAACCAAATTAGATAATAAAAGTAAGTTGGAAAGTTGTTTAAAATTATATGAAAAATAAATATTTGGGTTTTATATTCCTTTAAATTGTGTGGGTGATTTAACCCCTATTTTATTATCACAAGAGACGCGTTTAGTTTCACTCCAGTGTAAATATAAATGCAACACTTATAGTCAGATGAACATTTGGTTCTCCTGATCCCACTGCATTTTCATCAGCTTCTACCATGCAGAAACGTAGCTTTCAAGAAGTCAATAGGTTGTACATAGTGTGTATACATCAAGGTTGGCTGCGTGTTGTTAACATTGTTGAATGAAAAAAAAGTTACACAAACCCATATTAATTGTACAACCGTTTCACAGGAACATCATAGACTTGTAAGTGAAGCAACGTGATGCAGTTGTTTAATTTGTCTGTTGATAGGCAGCTGGTTAGTGTGTTTGTTGACAATTCTAAAAAGGTCTACACTTCAGATAGATGATGAATTAGCTGTTGAGGGAATCCAACACCTTATAAAACAAGTCACTCCTATGTGAATGAAACATATAAATACAACTTTCCACTCTGGCTTTTCACTGGGAGCCTTGTTTATTTTGTGAATGGAAACTGCCGTCAGATAACTTGTGTTGTATTAAGCTGATATATCCCTTGAGACCCTTCTAGACCCTTGAGACCCTCAATTTATGCATCACACATGCACACACACGTATGTGTGCACATGCACACGCACAGTGCAAACTTAGGTGCACTTAGCTTAAAGCATAGTCAACTATATAAGTGCATTACTTAAAGGGACAGCCAACAACAGCATTTTTGTTGTTTTAAAAAGATAGATAATTCCTTTATTACCCATTCCCCAGCTTTGCATAACCAACACAGTTATAATAATACAATTTTTACCTCTGTGATTATCTTGTATCTATGACTCTGCAAACTGCCCCCTTATTTCAGTTCTTTTGACAGACTTGCATTTTTGCCAGTCAGTGCTCACTCCTAAGAGCTTCACGTGCATGAGCTCAATGTTATCTATATGAAACACATGAACTAACGCTCTCTAGTGGTGAAAAACTGTCAAAATGCTTTCAGATTAGAGGCGGCCTTCGAGGTCTAAGAAATTAGCATATGAACCTCCTAGGTTTAGCTTTCAACTAAGAATACCATAAGAACAAAGCAAAATTGGTGATAAAAGTAAATTGGAATGTTGTTTAAATTACATGCCCTATTTAAATCATGAAAGATTTTTTTGGGACTTGACTGTCCCTTTTAAGTAGAGAAGTTTTAAGTCCAAACTTAAATCAACATTTAAGTTATTTTGGGTAAACAAATATTTAACAATGTTTCTGCAATTGAATTAACCCTTCTTCAGAAGAAACAGAATATATTACAAAGGTCAGGAACGTGCTGCATATACCAAAACCAGCCAAAATGTGCATGCGCACGATGAGTTGTCACTTTATCACACATATTTTTTGTTTTGCAACAAAGACTTCTCAATACAGGGCAAGACATTGCAGTTGGTAGGCAGAATAGTAACATTATGGCAACCTTCCATGGTCAGATACAATTGTGAAAACAGAAGAAGCAAGCAAATAAATAAAACATGCACATTACCCTGATGTATATGGGAACTGGCTGAAAAAAACATTAATGTTAAAGAAATAGTCTAGTCCAAAATAAACAATCATGATTCAGATAGGGCATATCATTTTAAACAACTTTCCAATTTACTTTTATCACCAATTTTGCTTTTTTCTCTTTGTATTCTTCGTTGAAAGATGCTAATTTCTTAGACCTTTAAGGCCGACTCTAATCTTGATGCATTTTGACAGTTTTTCACAACTAGAGGGTGTTAGTTCATGTGTGTCATATAGATAACACTGTGCTCAAGCACGCGGAGTTACCTAGGAGTCAGCACTGATTGGCCAAAGTGCAAGTCTGTCAAAAGAACTGAAATAAGGGGGCAGCTTGCAGAGGCTTAGGTAAACACAGAAGTAAAAAGTATATTAATATAACTGTGTTGGAAGTGAATGGGTAATAAAGGGATTATCTATCTTTTAAAACAATAAAAAGGCTGTCCCTTTAATTCACATGTATAAATCTCCATGAAATATATGCAATCCATAGAATGTATACATGGTCAATATACAATATATTCCACAAAAATCAACTTGGAAAGGCAATAATCAATTGAAGCAGTCAAGTGATAAATAAAATTTCCAGATAAAGCACTAGTAAAAAAAAATTACCTTTGTATTTACCATTGTATTACAATATCACTACAGCACAATATAGCCTGTATAGGTTCAAATTATGGGAAATTGAAGTTTCTCATACAATCCTAAGAACGTGGTAAAATGAGAACTACCATGTTCTATGGACAGACTTTATTGAAAATGTGAGCATCTACTTGAATGTAAGATGTAAACTGATCTTTTAAAACAGCTAATCTTATATTTACATTTGTATACTCAATTATTAGTTAACAAGTGTACTAGTAAGACAAAGGCCCACATTTAAGAAAGACCAGGCGAACAGGAACGTACATCTTCACCCCTGTCCGGCATCGCCTCTAGTGGCAATCTACTGCCCATATTTACCATTGCACACTATTGCAAGTGTGCAACCCTGCTCATGCTCAGTGATTTTTGCGTGAACCTGCAGCTGAAAAGGCTCCAAAGTTTCATAGAACCCAAACTGTTAAATCAGTGATGGACAAGCTCGTTATATATGCGGGCGAGGCTGTATGTTAATATTGTAGAAGCCTCAATATATGCTAGCATTCCCAGTAATTCCCTAACTACCGGAAAGTCCAAATGTTTTTCTTTAGCTTTGAATTTATTTATTTCTAATTATAGTAAATTGTATTGCAAATATTTAAATTGCTGTTTGTTTACAGCGGGAAATGCTTGTAACATATATATGCTAAATATAGTTCATGTGGCTAAATATCTAATATGCAAAATGCCTTATAAAATTATTTACCTCCTTTTAATTGCAGATTTAGTGAATGCATTAAATGATAATGAACTGATTTATTGAAATAAAATATTTTGTTGCCAAACATACGTTATACATACATTTTGACAATGCTAAATGTTATCTTTACAGGGAATTTTTTTGATTATAATTAAATTTGTGCTGTCAGCAAAACCTTAAAGGGACACTGTACCCAAAATTTTTCTTTCGTGATTCAGATTGAGCATGAAATTTTAAGCAACTTTCTAATTTACTCTTATTATCAAATTTTTTTCATTCTCTTGGTATCTTTATTTGAAATGCAAGAATGTAAGTGTAGATGCCGGCCCATTTTTGGTGAACAACCTGGGTTGTCCTTGCTGATTGGTGGATAAATTCATCCACCAATAAAAAAGTGCTGTCCAGAGTACTGAAACCAAAAAAAAGCTTAGATGCCTTCTTTTTCAAATAATGATAGCAAGAGAACGAAGAAAAATTGATAATTGGAGTAAATTAGAAAGTTGCTTAAAATTGCATGCTCTTTCTGAATTACAAAAGAAAAAATTTGGGTACAGTATCCCTTTAATTTATCAAACCTATATACGTTACAAAAGCGTATAAAAGCTCAAGACCTGATTCCAAGTTGTACAACAAGAGAGAACAAATATGTAAATAATCAATAATTCCTATAATACATATCAAAGTAAATATTGAAATAAAATAAATGACAAAAATGCAGAAAACTAGTTTGTGCTCAAACTTACATTAAAATAAATACAATGAACAGATACATTATTTGAGAAAAAATGTGACAACAAAGGATATTTACTGTATATAAAAGTCCTACATAAATAGTCACAAGAAGATCTCAGAAATAAATGATATAAGAATTTGTCACATCAATATTTGAATGTATACTAGATATTTCCTTTTTACTAGGGTTGGTTTTATCCAATAAATATTAGGGGAACAAAAAATAAATCGACTGTAAACCTAAATATCCAGGGTACTGATGGGATGATATTTTCCACTATTTTTGCTTCCATTATTTTTATATCACTTCTCCCTTTTTTATATTTCTCCTTGCTCAGTGTAAAGCACTGGGATATGTAAAGAACAAAGAAAAAAAGGCACAACCTTGCAAATTATGGGCAGCATGTTTGAAGTTTGTGGGAGCTACAGTATTGTGTTTGGGTGATTGGCCCAGCACCCATTTGCACCACTATTGTTTATGACCTGGTTTCTCAACAGCCGGGCCGTGGCCCAGTACCGGGCCGTGATAGCCCTGCTGGTGGGCCCTGACCTGTCATGCCCCCACTGCACACAAGGGGCAGACTGAGACCAATCAAGGCCCCAGGAAAACTGTCTCGCACTGACCCAAATGTATTAAAATTTATGCAAATTAACATGGTAGCCTCCCTGCCCTAAACCCAACAGGCCCATCAACCTCCAGAGCCAGGACCCCCAACATTAAGGGCCAAAGAAAGGGCCCCCAACCTCCAGGGCCAGACCTCACACTCCATGGCCCTCACAGCGACAGACCCTCGGTAGGACCCCCACACTCCAGGGCCCCCACTAAACCCACACTGAACTGCTTAGTCACTGATAGGACAAATCCCTGTATATATATATATATATATATATAAAATAAAACTACATGTCCAGCTAAAATTTACCGGGCCTTGAGGTCACTTTGGTTGAGAACCACTGGCTTATGACACTTATTTATGATGTGGTAAATAAGTAGATAGTATAGATACAGAAATATAGATTAGTGGTTAAAATGTATCTTGTTACTTACAAACCTGGAGGTCAGGACATGCAGCCCGGGTGGAACAGAGGTACGTTTTGGTGACCATGGTTGAAGTCAAGTGATGTGGGGTGCCCACGGCAATCTGCTGAAGCGCTTGGGGTCTGTTTCAGAGATGGTAAATGGGGACGCAATCTCTAGGCATGGCTGAGAAGTGTGGATGGTCACAGCATTTTTAGGCAGGGTATAAAAGTCAATGGTTTCAATGGTTTCACTCTGTGAAACTAGCACATTGATAGGGTTGGAAGCAGTGGAGGAACATTAGGACGGTGCTACCAAACTGTGATTACAAAATGATGGCTGTTTGGGAGACCTGATTAATAGAGTAGTGTTGATTAAAAAACAAGGACTGTTACCTATGCAGTTTGACTTGTCCTATTCATAATTGCTTTGTGCTTCTGCCATCATATTCCAGACTTGCCAACTATGAAAATATTTTATAGTGTGCTTTAATTTGCATACCTGGGGATATTGTAAAAGGAGTCCTTACAAAAATTAAAAAAAAAAAGGAAAATTAATTGAATATTTACAAAGTTGCATTAAAATATATTTTAATTGAAGTGTCATTAGATAATAAAAAGATAGTATGATTTATTGTACTTTTTAATATATATAATCCATTTTGGATTTTAAATCTATTTGATTTTTAGAAAATACATAACTTTTGTTTAAAGATTATTTAACAATTTCTTGAGCATGTTAGTGCTATTAATGTGCCAACACAACTTTACATGTTAAATATGACAAATGTAAATGCTGCACATTTCAGAGCCTCTGTGATCACACAGAAAGACATTTACACAATCTGATTTTTTATTTTTATAGTGTGATCTTACTGATCCCTATTGTGATATGATAATAGACTTCAAACAGCGTTGCTGTCCTGTAGTGTGATTGAAAGGTCTGATATTTATTTGCTAGAACTCTGCTGTGTACATCGGCCACTGGAGGGGGCAAAAGGTGGCAAGTGCCCCCCCAAAAGAATTTTGTTCTTTACATCCAAGCACCCATATTAGTCGATCTTTTGATACAGAGACACCTTTACATTATATTCAGGGCATATGCACAACATAAACCTTACTCATGCGTCACAGTTTGACAGTGATGTTATTTTATGTGAGGCATTTCATTTTTTTAAAAGGAAAGTAAATATTTTTTTGTAATATATAAAATGCTTAATTTAGGCCTAGTAAAAAGAACTTTGCAATATAATTTCATTATTTATTTTGCCCTTTTTCCTGTAAATTATGTCTTATAATTGTGGATTTTCCAGTTTTTAAAATTAAAAGAGTACATGGTAGGCTTTACAAAGCTAACCCTGTTACATATCTGTCCCTAATTTGTAGACCTCTCTCTTTCTTTCTTTCTCTCACTCACACCCGCACATGCACAAAGGCTCACACTCACACATACATTGAATAAATATAAATGTGCTCCGGCACATATCAACCAATTACTTTGCAGCAAGTAGGAGTGTCAGGGTTCTGCATTCACAAAAAAACGTTATGTTGCAGGAAAGGCAGGTAAATTCAATATTGCAATTTAAAAAACAATATTTTCATATCTTATGGGGAATTTAATTTTTGATTGAAAATCTAGTTAAAGGGACATTCAGGTCAAAATTAAAATGCGCATTAATAAATTGCATCTTGAATAGAAACATATGCTTCTAGTAAAAGTTATCACTTTTCTAGAGATACTAAAATACTGACACTGCTCAGAGCTCCAGTGGGGCTAATATGTCAGCAATTAACAAGCACCTTAGGCTCTCTAAACAAGTGCTCTGTTTAAAATGCTGGTGCACAGTGCATCCTTAAGTACACATTTGAAACAGCTATAGTTTTTATTAGAAGTATTTTTGCTAATGCATGTATGTTACAAAAATATTTATCTTCAAAACTGAAATGCATACATGTTGATTTCAGTTTTGTCTGGAATGTCCCTTTAAGTCAGTGTTTTTGTACAACACATAAATGGTTATACATTCTCATTTTCATTTCTCAAAAGTGTAGATGATATTCTACTAAACCAAATGTACATTTTGGCTTAGCATATCTTAATTCATTTGTAAGAAAGTGATCTATCCCATTGGTATTGGTTTAAAGGGACAGTAAAGTCAAAATTAAACTTTGATGAGTAAGATGTAGCTTGACATTTTTAACAACTTTCCAATGTGTTTCTTTTATCTAATTTGTTTGTAATATTTTGGTAGGCTCAGGAGCAGCAATGCAGTACTGGAAGCTAGTGCTCATTGGTGGCTGCACATATATGCCTGTTGTCATTGGCTCAACCAATGTGTTCAACTAGCTCCCAGTAGCACATTGCTGTTTTTGTTTTAAAACAAAGGATACCAAGAGAATAAAACAAAAATACATTGCAAAGTTCTTTAAAATTGTATACTTTGTCTGAATCATGAAATAAAAAAAATGTTTTCATGTCCCTTTAAATAAATGTTTAGCACCTTCAACTTATTTAACAAGGTACAACTAGAGTTGCCATCTTAGTCATGTTTTCCTGGACAGTTATGAGTTACACATGCTGCATGGTGTGCAGGAAGGAAAAGCAAATAGTTCTGCTGGACAACACTATTCATGTTCCTCCCTGCACACCCCTGCACCATGTATAACTCATAGCTGTCCTGGGACACATGGCCGAGGTGTTAACCCTAGGCACAGCTAGCATTTAACTGTCTAGAATTTATAATGTCCCTCATAAAAACTATACTAAAGCTGTATTTTTTCCACTTTTTCTCAAGGTACCTCATTAACAACAGCCACGCCGTCATTGGAAACCACCTCCTGTGAGAGCCTTGGGGGCTTGTGTCAAGGTAGAATTCAGTGTAAATTAGTGCTTCCTATTCATAATTCTTAGTAAAACAATGTAGGTTCAATGCATTGTTAAAAATAATACATATTTTGATGACCTTCATTTGTTATAAGTAAATGTTGAATGTTGGTCAAAAATTTGAAGAAAAAAAAGTATTACAATTAAATGTTAAATTTAATAGATAAATATTTAATGAATGAATATTCAAATATCAAAAAAGTTTACAAACACGTGATGTTGCTTGTTTTAAAAAAAAGTGTATTTCTTATATAAAAAAAAATGAATGTTCTTTTTGTTAGAAACACCTTGTGCTTTACTCATAAATTAATGGTTGACCTTTATTCAAAGCTTATGTCAATATCTCAAAAGCTCATCTGTCGCAAAAATGCTTTCAAACAAACAATAGTTATATGACCTTTCAAATATGCTATTTTATTATTTTTGCTTTCCCCAGTAGGTTTCATTGGTGTAATAATAAAGTTATGTTTTATTTGTGTTCTTTATACATTATAAAGAGGTATTTTTGCAACGCAAATGAATACCATGCTGGAAGTTATGACATTGGAATGCTCCTTTCAATGGATTTATTGTAGTTGAGGTAAATAGGTAGGCTTGTTTAAGCAGTGTTTTGACAACAGAGATTATTCAAGTACTGTATCTGCAATGGAATTTTTTTACTTTATTTTTTTAAAAGCTAAAAATAGCTCTTATGGAAAATATGTATATGAAAAGCATTAGGATTCCATACTGTCATTATAATTTTCTGTGTTCATGCACACAGGATCTCTACAATATCCTATCCTACAATTGGTCACTGCTGTTATTCCCCTTCTATATTTCCCGCCTCCAAGGAACCAGTACTAGAAAGACATAGGTTTATTGTGTTTTAGACAGAACTTCCTAAAGTTCTGAGCATTATAAGAATTAACTTTCTTCTTTTGTATTAAAATTTTTTGAAGAGGTGTAAATTTAATTCCTTTGATAATCATTCAAATTATTATTCTGCGGTCTTAATAAATTAAATTTGGTAGGCTCATTTTATATTTGAGTGTGTTCATCTTTTTTTTTTTAGCTATTTTATTTTCAGTTTCCCAAAAGTTATTTTATATTTAAAGTTCCCAAAAATTTCACATTTCATAGACCAATACCACATACATGAAGTAGATACATGTTTGAACTATTGCAAAAGGAATTAGGTAATAATGTATTTTTAGTATTGATGTTCAGAGAATGTGTGTTCATCTGTTTTCATAGCAATTCTGCTTAATCAATGTGTTTTAGGCAATAATTTACTTAAAGTAAAATATGATTAACGTGTTTTCTCAGACTTAGACTTTATTTTGGGTGCCTACAGCTTAAACAAGGTTAATTCTAATTATCAATGTGATTGCGATATTTAAAATATTTTAATTCATTGAGATATTTTCTATTTTGTACAAGACCAAAAATGTCCACATTTTGCCACATAAACTTGTTCTTAGCCATGTCTAAGTCTTTGTTAAAAAAATGTCTGTTAAAGGAACAGTAAACAAAATACATTTTCCAAGTACATATTTTGTTGATTCCTCATGTTATTCCTCATCTAGCTGTGCTATTGTCTATTTTTGTGTATATGACCCCTCTGTGCAACCAACTACAGAATATTTTATTCGTCTTCTAAGCATCAGGGATCAGTTCAGCCAATGAAACGTTGCCACCTGTCTTTCACATTGTCTCCATAATTCACTTGAGCAGGGGACTGGAAGCATACTCTATATTTTCTTAAGATGTGGGCAGTGTTCAATCTGATTCTTAGTGGCTGTAATGCTTGTTCAAGCGTATAAGAAAAAATAAAGAGCTCTGCATCTGAGTGACCAGAGGGAATCAATTTCAGGCAATGTCACTGTATAAATATACACAAAAATAGCTGATATCACAGCTGGGGAGTTATCACACAAATTAAAACACAGTAAGTAATATGTGCTTGAAATAAGTTTTCTGTTTAGTGCCCCTATCTTGTTTGTGGCTATGGATTCATTTAAAAATATATATGAAAATTAGCTGTACTTTTAACTAAATGTAATTTTCCATACAACTTTTTTTCCGAATTTCACGCTATGCCCTTACCTTAAAGGGACATGAAACCCACATTTTTTCTTTCATGATTCAGATAAAGCATAGGATTTTAAGCAACTTTCCATTTTTTATATGATCTAATTTGTTTCATTTTTGTGGTATCCATGATTGAAATGGATACCTAGGTAGACTAAGGAGCTGCTGATTCGTGGCTGCTCATATATACCTCATAACATTGGCCGATCCAATGCGTTCAGCTAGATCCCAGTAGTGCATTGCTGCTTCTTCAAGAAAGGATACCAAGCAAATTAACCCCTTAATGACCAAGGACGTAAGCCATACGTCCTCAAAAAAAATACAGTTAATGACCGAGGACATATGGCGTACGTCCTTGGTCTTGGAAAGTGGTGGAAGCGATCCTGATCACTTCCAGCCACTTTCCGGTTATTGCAGTGATGCCTCGATATCGAGGCATCCTGCAATAACCCCCCTTGGCCATCCGATACAGAGAGAGCCACTGACACGGACACACGCGTGCACGGGGGGAAGCGGGTGGGAACGGCTACACTACAGAAAAATTTAAACATTGAAAATTAAAAAGGGGGGTTAAAATATAATTATAAATAAAATCTAAGTGATCTCGGAGATGGAGGGGGGTTGTTCTTTGGGGGGGGAAGCTACACTACAGAAGAAAAAAAAAGAAAAAGGGAAAAAAAAGCATTTATTTGGGAAACTGGGTACTGGCAGACAGCTACCAGTACCCAAGATGGCCCCCAGTAAGGTAGAGAGGGAGGGTTAGAGAGCTGTTTGGGGGGGATCAGGGAGGTTGGGGGCTAAGGGGGGATCCTACACATCAGCATATGTAAATATGCTAAAAAATATATATATTTTTAAAAGATACCTTTTATTTTAGTACTGGCAGACTTTCTGCCAGTACTTTAGATGGCGGTGACAATTGTAGGGTGGGGGAGGGAAGAGCGCTGTTTAGGAGGGATCAGGGGGTCTGATGTGTCAAGTGGGAGGCTGATCTCTACACTAAAGCTAAAATTAACCCTGCAAGCTCCCTACAAGTTATCTAATTAACCCCTTCACTGCTAGACATAATACACGTGTGATGCACAGCAGCATTTAGTGGCCTTCTAATTACCAAAAAGCAACGCCAAAGCCATATATGTCTGCTATTTCTGAACAAAGGGGATCCCAGAGAATATTTTACAACCATTTGTGCCATAATTGCACAGGCTGTTTGTAAATAATTTCAGTGAGAAGCCTAAAATTGTGAAAAAAGTTAACAATTTTTTTTATTATTTGATCACATTTGGCGGTGAAAGGGTGACATGAAATATACCAAGATGGGCCTAAATCAATTCTTGGGGTTGTCTACTACACTAAACTAAAGCTAAAATTAACCCTAGAAGCTCCCTACATGCTCCCTAATTAACCCCTCCACTGCTGGGCATAATACACGTGTGGTGCGCAGTGGCATTTAGCGGCGTTCTAATTACCAAAACGCAATGCCAGAGCCATATATGTCTGCTATTTCTGAACAAAGGGGATCCCAGAGAAGCTTTTACAACCATTTGTGCCATAATTGCACAAGTTGTTTGCAAATAATTTCAGTGAGAAACCTAAAGTTTGTGAAAAAATTTGTGAAAAAGTGAACATTTTTTTTCATTTGATCTCATTTGGCAGTGAAATGGTGGCATGAAATATACCAAAATGGGCCTAGATCAATACTTTGGGATGTCTTCTAAAAAAATGATATACATTTTAAGGGATAATCAGGGATTCATGAAATATATCAGTGTACCAATGTAAAAAGCGCTAATTTTGAAAAAAAGTGGTTTGGAAATAGCAAAGTGCTACTTGTATTTATTGCCCTATAACTTGCAAAAAAAGCAAAGAACATGTAAACATTGGGTATTTCTAAACTCAGGACAAAATTTATAAACTATTTAGCATGGGTGTTTTTTGGTGGTTGTAGATGTGTAACAGATTTTGGGGGTCAAAGTTAGAAAAACATATTTTTTTCCAATTTTTCCTCATATTTTATAATTTTTTTATAGTAAATTATAAGATATGATGAAAATAATGGTATCTTTTGAAAGTCCATTTAATGGTGAGAAAAACGATATATAATATGTGTGGGTACAGTAAATGAGTAAGAGGAAAATTACAGCTAAACAAACACCGCAAAAAATGTAAAAAACAGAAAATGGAAAAGTGCTGTGGTCATTAAGGGGTTAAGCAAATTAGATAATAGAAGTAAATTGGAAAGTTGGTTAAAATTGTATTCACTAACATATTCATAAAATATTTTTTTGTGTGCTTCCAGTCCATTTAAAATTGCATGCTTTGTCCGATTCATGAAAGAAAAATTTGGGGTTTCGTGCCACTTTGGCTTAATGTTGAAGATCTGAAGAAAATCAGCAGTTGAAATGTAATGCAATCAATATACATTTCAATAATACTTGAAAGTTATGGAGAGTATCAAGGAATTCTACTATAAGTAAGGCTAGGAGGCTTAAAAACAGAAGTTCTGTGAGTCTAATAAATCTAATTAACCTAATATTGAATATATTAAGCAGATATTGAATATAAATAAATATCTGAATTGTTTTTTTTATAAATCGCTTGATTAGTTTTATTTTCTTCCTTTTTAAATAGAAAATCAAAGCATGCTGTTAATAATGAATGCAATACATCTCTTTTGTCGTTTTGTGTTTGTAATTTTAATATAGTAGAGCCAACCTATTAACTTACATTCTTGTCTTTATTACAAGCTACTTTACCATCTACTGTAAATTCACCATCAATTATCATCACTAACATGTCAGATATTCATAGTACCAGTATGACATATGGTAAGAAAATATATCTTCCATATTCTGATATTAAGAATTCATGATTCATGAAAATTAAATATTTATTATTTTGCCACTTACAACTTGTAATTAAGAAATACATGTATGGGACGGGTTTAAGGGGCACATAATATACCAAATGCATTAATATCCATATTAAGTACCTGAGAAGATCAGGGGAAATTCAAAGCATTCTCTCCCCCTCCTTGCTTTTTAAATAGTCCTGATCCTGGTCTTGCTGGGGCATCCAGTGAGTGAATGTGCCATCTTACTGTGTATGTTTTGTCATCAAGGTGAGAAAGCCACACCCACCCATGATCCAATCAAAACCGTTATTGGAAGGTAATCAAATTCAGTTGCAAACCACAGAGAGGAGATGTGGGTCTTTATCAAAATATTTTTTTTTCAATATTAATACACTTGGTCCTTATTGCCCCTTTAAGAGGTAATTGGTGATGGTTTTATCATCCTTATATGGTACTATGAAAATTCATATACATATTTAATTATCTCTTTTACCAGCTACTGTAACTTCCTCTCCATCATCCTCATCACCATCTACATCACTTCCATCATCTATCATGATAACTACTAACATGACAGATACAAATAACACAATCTCTGGTAAGAAAATTCCGTCTCACAATTTCTTTTTTTAATATGGATAGAATTTAGACCAAAAGGATTTACTTGTGTGCATAAAGATTAAAGTCTCGGGGAATAACTCGCAAAACAATATTTTTTTCCATTCCGCTCTTTGTGTAAGCGATCTACACCATGAGGACAAGTCTGGCTGGAATGACCAACAGTGTTCCGAAAAGTTGACTTTTATTACTATAGGAAATTATTTTGACCCCTATTTATCTGTACTTGTCACATGACATGCAGCTGTGTTTTCATTATCAGGCTTGACTGGATAGTTTAAAATTGGTATTGGCAAGACACTCTTCATATCTTTAATATGGTTTATTATGACTAAATTATTAATTTGAATAAAATCTATGAAATGATGGTATGATTAGGAGAAAATAAGACAAAAAGATGAACATAAACAGCATTTTGGAATCTTCCTCTTTTTGGGAAACATTTTTTTCAGAAGTTGCATGTAAGGAATTCTTATAAATAGTTAAATTATGCTACTTTAAAGGGACATTAAACACCTCAAGATATTAATATGAATTGTTTAATTACATGTAGTAAAACAACTTTGCAATATACTTTCATTATTTATTTTGTTCTCCTTTCCTGTAATTTAATTCTGAATATTGTGGGCTTTCTAATTCATAATAAACCTGGAAGTGCAGACACAGCTATATCGCACACAGTCATTGGTTGCACAATCTAGTAAACCATTTACAACCATTCCTAAATGGCTTTATGAACATTTACTTAACCCTTATTTTTTTCAATATTTAAACTACTAATATAATTTTTAAAAATACATGTTCAAATTATTCTAAAGCTAATCTTTACTCTAAAAATACATAATTCAAGCAATGATTTATTTAGGACTAGATTACAAGTGGAGTGGTAACTACCTCTTGCGCTAGAGCGATCAATGCGTTGCTGATAAACCCTTTGTGCGAGTCGGGTTGCGCTGATATTACGAGTTACTATAAGCCCCTACAGAAATAACCCCTAAACTGCCACCCCCCACATCGCAAAGTACCTAAATAGACTATTAACCCCTAAGCCGCCATCCCCCCATATCGCAAAGTACCTAACTATGCTATTAACCCCTAAACCGCTGTTCCCCAACATAACAAAGTAATAAACTATCATCTAAACCCCCTAACCTAACCCAAATTAAAATACCAAAAATAAACATAATAAATGCTACTATCTTAAAAAAAAAAAAATCTTACCTATAAAAATAAATAAAACCTTATTGTACCTTTCAAAAAAAAAAAACTAACCTTACTAAAAAACAAAACAAACTAACCTTACTAAAAAAAAAAAAACTAACCTTACTAAAAAAAAAAAAAACCTAACATTACTAAAAAAAATAACCGTAACATTACAGAAAATAAAAAAATTTAACATTACAAAAAAACAAAAACAAAAATCTAAAATTATAGAAAATAAAAAAAGTTACTGCCGTAAACAATAAAATAATTAACCCTATTCTAATACCCTTAAAAAAAACACCCCAAAAGAAAAAAAACTATAGCGATCAGCTCTTTTATGAAAACCCCCCACTAACCGCTCTAATATTACACCCCCCACACCCCAACCCCCCAAAATATAAAAAAATATAACTAAAAAATAAATAAATTACCAATTGCCCTGAAAAGGGCATTCAGCTCTTTTGCTGCCTAAAAACCCCCCAAAACACCTAATCTTTAAAAAAAAAAAAAAAGCTTAAACCCCCCCAAAACCTAACGCTAACCCCATAAAGGTACTCACCGATGATGATGATGAATGTGGTGCTCCATCTTCTTCATCCAGAGGGGGGTCCATCGTCTTCATCCAGGTGGCGGTACATCTTCATCCAGACAGCGGTCCATCTTCTTTATCCAGGAGTTGGTCCATCTTCATCCAGACTGCGGTCTATTTTCTTCATCCAGACGATGGCGGCGGCAGTGGTCCTAATCTTGCGAGCTTCAACATGGAGGTCCTCTTTATGCGGTCTCCAGCCGCACACTGAATAGTAAATGTGAGGTACCCCTTTTATATGGGGGTACCCTTGCATTCCTATCGGCTGATTTTAATCTTTAAATTCAAATCAGCCATCAGATTCTATTGACTGTTTTGAATTTGAAGATTCAAATCAGCCAATAGGAATTCAAGGGTACCCCCATATAAAAGGGGTACCTCACATTCACTATTCAGTGTGCAGCTGGAGACTGTATGAAGAGGACCTCCGTGTTGAAGCTCGCAAGATGAGGACCACTGCCACCACCACTGCCTGGATGAAGAAGAAGGACCGCCGTGTGAATCAAGAAGATAGAGCACGGCCATCATCAGTGAGTACCTTTATGGGGTTAGAGTTATTGGAAGGTTGTTAAAATTGTGTGTTTTATCTGAATCAAGAAAGTATAATTTTGACTTTACTGCATCAGAAATTCATGTCTACATTATAAGTGTTATGCATTCCAAACACATATTTTAAAGGCATTTAAAATTGAAGTTTTTTTGCAAAATGTGCAGTGTTTTGCAGTCCAGGGAAATACCCCTGGTTGGAGTGTTTTTTATCTTATCTCCTGTGCTTTGGTAAGTCAGAGACAAAG
Organism: Bombina bombina; assembly: GCF_027579735.1. Taxonomy (NCBI): domain Eukaryota; kingdom Metazoa; phylum Chordata; class Amphibia; order Anura; family Bombinatoridae; genus Bombina; species Bombina bombina. The sequence continues at coordinate 901,155,126 of NC_069502.1, read as the reverse complement.
ATAAATGACTCCCTGCACATATCACACCATCACTGTACAGCATGTAGGAGAGTCAGTTCTCTGAATTCCATATAAAACTATCCAGCCTCTCTGGGGGCAGTTGGAAAACTGCTATATTCAAAGTTAAATTACAGGAAGAGCAGGTAAAATAAATAATGAAATGTCTTTGCAAGGTTTTTTTCCATGGGGCATGCAATATTGAGTTTAAAGTGATCCAAACTAACTTTTTTATTATCATTACTGCTTCTTTGTATGGCTGTCTTTAAAGCAAGGCAAAAGAGGCAGCTGCCGAGGGCCTAGTCTTTGTTGTGGGGCCCAAGGCAGCTGCCCCTTGAGCCTGCGCTACCCACATATAGTTTTCCCGGCTTTTGCTTATTTATTTTTACTATGCAATGCCGTGTGATCAGCATCGTATAGTACTTTGCTCCTGTGCTGCGTAGCGTTTCCTCACATGTGACGTTAAGACGTCTCATGCGGGGTCACAAGGACAATGATTTAGAACAAATTGTATTTAAAAATATATACTGTATAATATATAAATATATTAAAAACAAACATTTAATTAATTAATTAATAATGAAATAAATATATTAAATGAATCAACAGTGGATTACAATCTGTTAAAACATGCTGCTCTATAAGTTTTATACCCCACTTAGTCTTCCAGCGAATCACATGGATATGAATCAATGCCAATCACATGGCATATTTATGTTTATATACATTTATACATTAAATTTGTACATTAAATATTTATGTACTTAAAAACAAATATATAATATGTAAATAAATAAAAAAATAAAAAAATAATTAATTAATAAGTAAATAAATATATTAAATTAATCCACAGTGGAGACATTTATATATTGATTCACTTATTAGTACTTATTAGTACTGCCTAGGTCCAGTTTCACACATTGCAATTTATTTTATATTTTTTTAAAATGATTAGCCCAGCACTGGATTATCTCCTGCTGGGCTAATCATTTAAAAAAAATTATAAAATAAATTGATTTAGTACCGGGATTTTCCATAAAGCCGCCCAGGGCTGCTATATGGAAAAATCACGTTTTTTTTCCTTTTTTTTGATGACCGAATACTCAAATAGCAGCCCAGGGTCCAATCAATATTAAAGACGACCCATCTTCTTTGGGTATCCTCTGCCCCTTCTATTTCTCATTTTATCTTCTAGTGACGTAGAGTTGTCCCACCGATTCTCTACACAGACGTCAAAGTGTACGGAGTGGCCGGATTAGAATAATCTTTTACCATCAGATTGCATGAGCAGTTCTGCAACATTATTGAGCCCATAGATTTATCGTGATGAGAAATTTTAATTTTTTTCTTGTTGTAAATGTTATGTTCTATCCGAATCATGGAAGTCTGACAAATCCTTTTAATATAGTGGAATTTAATTGAACCGTTCAACCAGGTATCTAATTATACTTTATAGAACTTGAAAGATCTTTTTTTTTTCTTTTATTCACCACACCTCTTAAACTTGGCAGCAATACTGTGCCTATTTATATCCCATATTGAAAAACATCTGTCTTCTTACAAAAGTGGAGTAATTGAAAATAAACGTGTTATCTCCATCTAAACATTGCATGTTATATGTGTTTCCCTTATTTAATAACTACTTGGCTGTTTTAACATGCACAATGCTACTATACCTAACATGATATGATGCAAATTCATAATATTATTGTCTTTTTTACCAGCTACTGTAACAACTCCCTCACCATCTACCATGATAACTACTAACATGACAGATACTAATATCACCGATAGCCTGCTTCCTGGTAAGACAACTCATATTATTATTTTTTCTTGGTTTTAGAGTGCCCTGAATGTTAATCACTCAAAATCTGTAAAAATACTAAAGAGATTCAGAAATGATTTTCATGTGAAATGCGTGGGAATGCAACACACGTAGATAACATTGCTCTATAAGGACTCTATTCCTCTTATAGACTATTAGGGCATTCTGTTTTTTATGTGGATGAAAGCATGTATGTAACTTAATTTAAATGCAATTTTCTCCAAATTCCTCTATGGGGGATGAAAAAGTGAAGTCAAATTCCTGACTAAAGCAGTGCACAGTATAATCCTGAAGCTTTCACAAAGCATGTTACATTATACCCATGGAAACGAGCAAGCCTCTTGGCAACAAACAATAGCAGTACCTGCAATTGTATGGGCATTGCCCTTAAAGGGGCATTTAGCTCTTTTGCTGCCCGGTTTGGAGTAGGACACTAATTAAGGGTGGTGGAGTATGCTACACTTGGTAACACGAAAGTGTAAGTAATTCTACAGATTCTTGAAAATTTTATTAAAATACATAAGCTTTTTTTTTACACTTTTTTCACATACTGTTTTACCTCAGTTGACCCTTTTATAGATCTGCACATAACTCAAAATGTTTTATGGCACTTTAAAGTAACACTGAAACTTTTAAAGCATCATCAGAATTTGACTGTTGTATACAGAATCTAAATACATTAAAATACAAAGTAAAAGGTGGAAAGCTTAAATGTAATAAAACTTAAAGGACCAAATCGGAAATGTAAAGTAATATAAAATATAAAGCACAAAATGTAACTGTAACAAAATTATCATGTTACGCAGTGTTATACTGCAATGTACTTGTCACTTCTTCACATACATAAATGCAGAGGATGCCCCTTAGAGCATTATAGCAAATTGTACCACTCTAGATAGAATCTTTTGATAGATATCTCAGTGATGAAGGATCATTTTAGATCATCTCAACTGAGCAGAGAGCTTTATGGGAGGCATCTCTCATCTCTCTGAAACTTCCGGGTTTTGCCCTTTTTCTTATAGAATTCAGCCCCTGTGAAGTCTTCACTATTTTTTCTCTCCAAGAAGGAGGAGCTTTACAGAAAGAGTGATTGATTTATGGAATAAACTTCTTTACAGAAAGAGTGATTGATTTATGGAATAAACTTCCTCAAGAGGTAGTAGCAACAAACACTGTGGGGGACTTTAAAAATGCATGGGACAAGCATAGGGCTATCCTACGAACCAGATAAGTTTATACTGTTAGGTAAGGTCGGGCAGACTTGCTGGGCCTATGGCTCTTATCTGCCGTCAATATCTATGTTTCTATGTTTCTATGTTTCTATGTTTCTATGTAATCATCAGTCCTAAGGAGAGAAGGTAGAGGGGTGATATTAACTAAAATATAAAGGTAATATATGCACAAAGTAATTTGCAACTGTACTACCCAATTAAAAGTGCAGTAGATACATGCAATACCATCCTAACCAAACAGGTTAGGACAAATATATGAAACACATTTAAGAATGTCTGTACTTGAATAAGAACATGACATACTTTTAGAACAACATACTTTAGCTCTTATTTGTCAACTTTTGTGTCAGTACTTCAGTGTAAATGCTATTTAATTTATTCTAAGTTAAAAAACATTAAAAAAGCTGATATATTTTGGACTACTTACTGAAATAGAACGATAAAAGATTTATATTCTGAAATATCAATGAATGATGTGGTTAATGTTGGGTTTTTCTGAGCATATTTGATGGAGAAAGCATGAAGCTTTCAAGATATCTTCTTATTTATTTTATACATTTTATTTGCTTTTTTTGTTAAAAGATTAGTGAAAATTTTCTTTTTTTCTCTCTAGAAAAACATATAGCTATGCATTATTATTTTTTCTTGTTAAAGTTATAGTAAAGAATGTCTTACTATGAGGTTTCATATAAAACTACATATCTCCTAGGTAATGTATATACATATTTTGTTTAATAATTTTGACTACATTTTTAAAAAAATACATATTTCCTACCTTAAAGGGACACTGTACCCAAATTTTTTCTTTTGTGATTCCGATAGAGCATGCAATTTTAAGCAACTTTCTAATTTACTTCTATTATCAATTTTTCTTCATTCTCTTGATATCTTTATTTGAAAAAGAAGGCATCTAAGCTGAGGAGCCAGCAAATTTGTGGTTCAGAACCATGGACAGCAATTGTTTATTGGTGCTGCCCAATCAGCAAGGACAACCCAGGTTGTTCACCAAAAATGGGCCGGCATCTAAACTTAAATTCTTGCTTTTCAAATAAACATACCAAGAGAATGAAGAAAATTTGATAATAGGAGTACATTAGAAAGTTGCTTCAAATTGCATGCTCTATCTGAATCACAAAAGAAAAAATGTGGGTACAGTGTCCCTTTAAGTAGATTATTTCCTCTACCCTATAGTAATTTATTCCTAAACCCTCCTTAATTATTATCTGAGGAGAGCGTATGGCCTTGAATCAAGAGGAAGCCCTCTGTGGTGGTAATGATTAAAAATGCCTCTATAAACAGTGAATCTGCAAGGTTATTGTGATTCACTTTTTACATGGAGCATGGCCAGATATCATTGCAGAGTGAGAATCATATATCCTTATTGGCTGCAATAAACATACCTGTTATCATTTTGGTATTAGTTTATCATTTGGAACTAAAATAAAATATTAATAAGTCACAATAATGTTAGTTTCAAAATCTTATTCTCAGACCACAAGTAAGTAGTGAATTGCAACAACCTAGCTGATTCACTGCTTACAGAGGTGTTCCACACACTTCTCATGTGGACAAACTGAGCATGCCTGGTTCATAAGTTTGAACTACTAGCAGGAGCGGGCCTAAGTAAATGGGATGTGTAACATGGCTTCACATTGGCCATTACATCATTTTACTGATATAAAATGGTCTGACAGAGATAGTAATGATTTTAGCTAGGATGGGAAAAGCAGTATTAGAAGTTTAAAAATAGTCACACTTCAAAGGACACGTAACTAAATGACTTTAATGACTTAAAATTACTAAATACAATCATAAGCCTGAATGCTACTAAAGTTGTAAATTTTACTCTAGTCATAACAACAAAAGAACAAAAGTCTATGTATAATTTAGTGAACACTTTTGTTCTTAACAAAATGTATTAAATCATGTAAAGGTACATTCTAATGTAATACTTAAAGGCTCTAATTTATTAGAGCCTTTTATTATTAAACAAATTCTAGATTCTGACTGTATGTTTTACTGTTTCCAAGAACATGATTGGTGCATTATACATATCTGCCAATCACCAGTCACTTCCTGCTCAGAAAAAGAACATGGTAGACCTCCTTGCATTCAACATGAACTTTTTGTTTAATACCTTTAATAACTATAGAGAGAAATTAGCATTTGTGTAATAATTAAATGCTTTTGCACTTCTATTACTCCATAAGATTGTCTGTTTAACATCTGCAAAAGCATTTAGGCCACAAGTCTGCTTAGTAATGGCATGAAAACAGAAATGTATTACTAATGTTATTTTTTTGCTTAAGTAACAAATTATTTTTAATTTATCTACTGTATGGCATAACACATGCAGAGATGCAGGAACTTAAAGTTCCTGATACATTTTTCATCAGAATGAAGAGAAATCCAGTCACACATTCGTGGACACATTTTCAGCTGCAGATTCAGGACTCAAAAATAAAAGGTGTACGAAGCATAGGAATTATTTCTACCCCAATTGTGTGGCCAGTGAAACAAAGACCTTTAACACAAGATAAAAGTTCAACCACAAAGGACGAAGAACCAGAAATGTCAAACACAGATGTTTTTTATTTACCAACACAATCTTCCTTGAACCTATCTACAACTCTTAAAACTAGTGAGGATACTACAAAAGTTGAGGAAACATCCAGTCATTATTCAGATAACATGTTCACAAATAACTATAATGAGTCAACTACAGCTCATAATGGTTCCGCACAATTATTTATGGTCCCCAGTACAGGGACTGGATTTTTGCCAATAGAGACAGAAGGGTCTGGCACTGAATTGAACTGGAACTTGGCTACCAGCTTAAAAATGTCAAACACATCTTTGAATAATACACAACATTCCAAATTTAACCACACCAGGAATTCTCAAATTAATGATAGCTTTATACAGTCTCGTCATAATGAGGAAGTCGACAATGGGAAAAAACATAGTAAAGCCGAGTCTGAATATTTGTTGCATGACCTTTTAAATGGAAATACTCATCTTCCTTTAGGATCTACTACAGTTCAAACTCTTGATTATTATATGATATCTGACACAAGCCTTCAGTTTGATGGACTTACTACAGAAAGTTTATTTCCTGAACAAAATAACATTCACGTATCAAGCATTTTACCTACAATGGCTGATGACATACAGTTAAAAGCAATTACAAACAAAGGGTATAATCTTGCTAGTTTAGCAGCTACAACTCTAAAAAAATTTGTGGAAAATACCAAAGAGACAAAGACTTTTTCTGAAGCTGATAAGTTCATATCATTAGAATCTTTGCCTTTTGAACAAAGCACTTTCACAGATATAGTAATACCAACACTTATGTTAAGAAATAAATACATACACTCATCAAATAGGCGAGAAAATTATATTATTAATTCCCAAACCACTTCATGCAACAATCTTGTTAGCTGTACTCCTGTAGAAATTGAATTTGCTATTAGTCAACCAGATGTAAATCTTTTGTTTCCTACTTTTTTAGAGAATCAGTTACCAGAAAGTTTAACTGCTCAAAGAGCAAATATGCATCTTCTCAGTGTCAATAACAGGAACAGATATGTAAATTCTATGTTAAGCTTCAGTAGTCATACGAAAGACCTTTTGTACACTGATTTTTTAGAGGAATCCCAACAAGAAGATTTCCGAATTGAAATGTTAATGGTACAGGACTATTCTGAAAACCCACCTAAGGCAGACCCTTCAGAATCTTTGAGAGCAAGCTATAATTTTTTAAATGTCAGGCAGAGAAACCACGCAACAATATCAGATCTTTTTTCTACTTCCTTTATATCAAGTTATGACTCCCTGTACAATGTATGGAAAGAACAGGCAACATTATCTTATGATAGAAGCCCAGAAACATTAAAATTACACACAGAGGGTCCTAGTTTTAGACCAACTAGGAAACTTCCAAATATTTTTTCCTCTGTTCATCTAAATTTAAATGCTGCAACTCATTTGGAAGACAATGATGAACAAGCAATATTATTTTCAGGTGACAAAGATTTTTTGGAAGCAGAAAAATTATATTTAGTGTCCAAAAACCCAATACTTTCAAATCTAGATCATTCTGAATTTCCAAGAACTGGGAATACAGAATTTTCAATTTTCCCCACCAAAAGTTTTCTGTTAATATCAGACTTATTTCCATTTTCTATCCCGCCTGATATGAAACCCAGTAATATTCTTTCAATATATAATAGGGAATCTACACATATTAATGCAGATGAATCTCTTGGATTAAATAGCTTAGAAACCATAAAAAATGAGGCATCTCATAATCAAAAAAATATAAGTAAATTTATTTATATTTCTACATCAAGCACGTTGGCACCAGTACCTTCTGTGTACCCTGCATATACAAATCATATCTCTTCTGAAAAACCTAACAAAAATGAGCCTTTGCCATGTGCAATGGACAAAATATTTACTACTGTATTAAACTACCTGAGCACTGATAGTATGATTTCTAACAAAAATACAGAAAAATCTGACCTGGAAACAAGCAAAGGATCAAGTGTTGGAGCTACTTTAGAAACTACTAATGATTTTCTTATTTCTTCTGGTGACTTAGAGGAATCATTTAGCAGTAATGTTAAAACCCCACCATTGACACGTGTTTTCAGTAGTTTATCCGTAGCTTCTGCTACCTCATTATTTCCTGTAGGAGAGGATCTTCTTCTTGAAGATAAACTAACCTATACAGATAGTAATTCCCAGAGTGGAAAGCAGTCTAACAAAAGTATCATTGAGGATACATCTATTGTAGAAACAGATTTCGGAGAAGTACAATATTCTAAGTATTATGAAGATGATGCTACTGACATAAGAATGTCCCTCATAACTACCAGCTCTTTGATTGATTCAGTATGGTCTGAATTGCTTATGACAGTCTCTTTTGAGCGACCAACAGTCAATGGAAAAACAGATAACAATTTGTTGTCAAAGAATATGTTAACAGCAAATACACAATGGGTTACTTCATCAGCTGGACATGTAGATTCCACAAACTCACAAACTCACACTCCGTGCACAGAAGTATTAAAAATTATATCAACTGAGGAATCTTTTCATGAACAAAGCTTGGATCAATCTTATTCTAACACAAAAGAGAATTTGTTCAACAGGACTCATCCAGAATACAACTACTCATCTCCAAATTCTGATGACTGGCCAGTAACGGCTATTCACTGTACCTGCAATTCTGTTACAGCTGTGACTTGTTTCTGTGGACAGGAGATGATTACCAACAGTATGTGAAAATAGAAAGTTGTAGTTGTATTCAACCCTTAGGGTTGTATTAATACAGAAGTAGTTGGATATTAGTTTTATTTGTACATAATATTAAGTAGATAATATTAACTTAGTCATTTGCAGTATTGTAGTGTCTAATTGTGTAATATGAATTTGATGAATTCTAGTCACTTTCATTTTTTTGTGGTAGCATTAAAAGGGGCATTTATCTAAGTGGGTATTGGCTACTCCATTATTGTGGCACGTTTTCATTTGCTAATATATTTATACATCAGGTAATTAAGTTGTTGTTTACAAATAAACTGTGATAAATCCCCCAATAAATCAATTATAATTTATCTTAACCTAATAAAACTCTTAGGAGACTGCAATAATTGTTTATCCTTTAAAATAATAGTTTCATCCATAAAGTAATAAAAAATATACAATAGCTGGATCCAGTCTTAAAGGGGCAATGCAATTATTTTTACTTTGCAAGGCTGAATTAATAAGTGATTAACTTAAATATCACCTTTAAAGGGACATTACAGCATCTGCAGGTTCCACAATTTGCTTTTTGGCCTCCTAGGGAACATAAGACAAGCACAATTTTTTTTACAAAAAGCAAGAAGGGTTTAATGTCATTTTAATTAAAACTGGACTACTGGCTGAAGATATCATGAACTTAAAGGGTCATAAATCGTTCATGATTCAGAAAGAGAATTTGATTTTAAACAACTTTCCAAATTACTTCTATTATCTAATTTGCTTTATTCTCTTGGCATCCTTTGAATAACATACTTAGGTAGTCTGGGGAGCAGTAAATCATTACTGGGAGCTTTCTGCTGATTTGTGGCTGCACACAAATGCCTCTTTTCATTAGTTCACCAGATATATTCAGCAAGCTCCCAATTGTGCAAATCTGCTCTTTCAGCAAAGGATACCAAGAGAATGAAGCAAATTTGATAATATAAGTAAATTGGAAAGCTGTTTAAAATCACATGCTCTATTTGAATCATTTGGGGTTTTTTTGTGTCCCTTTAATTTTGAAGCGGATACTTATTATAATCAATTTCATAAAAACTGTTTCCATGAGTTCATAAGCAATGACAAAATTAGTTTCCCACAAATGTAAATCACAAAATTTAGTTATGATTTTTTTCTTATACAATAGAATAGGAGTAACATTTTGAGGCCCATTTATCAAGCTCCGAATGGAGCTTGAGGGCCTGTGTTTCTGGCGAGCCTGCAGACTCGCCAGAAACAGCAGTTATGAAGCAGCGGTCTAAAGACCACCGCTCCATAACCCTGTCCGCCTGCTCTGAGCAGGTAGACAGACATCGCCGGAATTCACCCCGATTGAGTACGATTGGGTTGATTGACACCCCCCTGCTGGCGGACGATTGGCCACGAGTCTGCAGGGGGTGGCGTTGCACCAGCAGCTCACAAGAGCTGCTGGTGCAATGCTGACTACGGAGAGCATATTGCTCTCCGCATTCAGCGAGGTCTGGCGGACGTGATCCGCACTCTCGGATCAGGTCCGCCAGACCTTTGATAAATACGCCTCATAACCTCAAATAAATCTACAGACAGTACTAACTGGGTTCAGTTGAAATAAAGGCCCATAATAGTAAAAAAATATGATCTAATTTGATAGAGCATCTTAGTTTAAGACTAGCAGCCCTGTACTACTATGTATTTATCCCCTCCTCCCGCAAAGGGGTTAAACACACAGTAGAAGTACTACTTGGGACCCACAGAGCACTGTAGGTCCCTAGGGGAAATTGCCACTGGCCTAATCAGCAGCTAGGCGCATAACTAGCGCTGCTGATTAGATCAGCAGCAGTTTCCCCTTGGGACCAGCTGGGTTTTGTGGATCTCAAGTAGTACTTCTACTGTGTGCTTAACCTCTTTGCTGGGGTTATCATTATATAGTACATAGAATAATATCTTTCATTAAGTATTCAATACAAATTAGAGTTGAATATCGTTGGATAATGAGGCAAACAATAAACTTTTATTAATTCAATATTTAAAATTATTTACATTCTTCTCCTTGATTCATATTAAATGGTTTTAAGTGATCTACCATATCATCCAGATTAGAGACTTATTTTTCTCACATAAAGCAACCACATTTTTTAATACGTATTTTGCAGTCTCCTTTGAGTGTTAATAGTAGTTACTAGTTTTACTCAATACTAATCGTCATTAGTGTTTTTATTTATGCCATCTAGTGGTAGATGAAGGTAAAGCACTTCTTGTTTTAAAGGGTTGTGAAATCCAACTAAATGATACCAAAAGAATTAATCAAAATTGATAATAGAAGTAAATTAGAAAGTTGTTTAAAATGATATGCTCACTCTGATTTATATGCTATATCTGATTACATTTGTTTTTTTTTCATGTCTTTTTAAGAAAATAAAGCGTTAAAAATAAAACTTTTTACAAAGGACATGGAGATGTATAGATCGAAAAAAACAATATTGCTTTGCTTGGCATTTCTCCAAATGTAACACACTTGTTAAACAAATATATGGCTTCTGAGAAACACATTGAGGAGTATAACTGTAAAACCATTTTGTTTGGGTCTTTTCCAAAAATATATATTTTTTTTAACACGTGCTTTGCACCTTATGCAGATTTTATAACATATATATTTAAAACATATAGGTGGATATTTTTTTTTTTATTACATTGGTTGAGAAGTTATACACTCATGTAGCAACATCTTTTATAAAGTGAATATCTGATTTGATTTGCAATTAAAGGGATACTGTACAGTTAAAGATGTTTCCACATAATGTGTTCCAAAAGACTTGTTATACTTACTGCAAAGTAAGATGTCTAATAGTTCGGTATTGCAATGCTAATTACGTCTTGGGGAGTTCAATGAGCAAAACCAGCAGCTATTTCAGATACAAACAAATCTCTCCTTTTACGACCCCCACTAGGAGGTTGATTTACACTGTTATCTCCTGTTTACATATCTTTTCTACAGAGCATACAAACATATTTACATATTCAGTATAGGTGGTGGGTTCAACAGGCAAACACTGCTATTTCAAATAACAAAATAAAGGTAAAAAATTGTTTCTAAAAATAATATACACTTCAGCAAGTAAAAGGGATAAATGGAAACATATTAAGGGCTAGATGGGCTAGATGACGAGTGGTGTGCTAAGAGTTGTGCACAATCGATAAGGGGTATATTACGGACCTTCGCATGCATCAGAAGTAGCGCTCATATTATGAGTTGAAAGTAAATACGTTCCTTTAAGTGCAAGTGAATTTAATGCGCATTGGATTAGCAACTAAAAAGTTGCACAAAACACTTCAAAAAGACATTGTACAGCACAGTTACACTCATAATAACACTGTCTAATAACAAATTATTTAAAAAATGCATAAAAAAGTTATAAGCGCTCTGCTGCAAAGGGATTTAAGTTTGAGATACATACATATACATGTCTAAATATGTATATGTGTGTGTAAATATATATATATATATATGTGTGTTTGTTTATATATTATATATGTGTACATATGTATTTATGTATTTATTTACAGACATGTATACACATATTAACGTATAAATACATATGGACACACATATAGACATGTATATAAATGCATTGGAGCACTTAGCAGTCAAGTAGCTGAAACCATGAAAAATCATATCTATGCACTGTTCATATTTAATAAAGTGTTTAACTACTAGTTGTACTGAAATTATTTCACATTCCAATGCTCTTCACATAGGGGAATATGTTTTCGCTATTTGTTAAATAAATATTCTTATACATATCTGTACATAGATATATATTTTACCAAAAAATTATTTTATATCTGTATCTATCTATCATCTATCTATCTATCTATCTATCTATCTATCTATCTATCTATCTATCTATCTATCATCTATCTATCTATCTATCTATCTATCTATCTATCTATCTATCTATACATATTAATTTAAGAATAAAGAGAATATATTTTGCTATATGAAGAACATTGGAATGTCAAATATTCATATTTCATGTCGGGTTAGCGCACTTGAGTAAACGCGATTGGGTTACTACCTGAGTAAGGTTGTTAGTTCCCCCCCCCCCCCCCTACACACACACACACACACTTTTAACGCTCCATTGAAGTTTATGGGGGAATAAGTTTACAGGTTGGTGATATTCGAAGTTTGGCTTTTTGTGCACTCTAGCAAAAATGTTTTACTGTCAACTTGTAAAACGCACCCTAACTGACGAGCGCAAAAAGACTCTGTCTAGCGGATAACGTGTGAGCACAAAAACAGCAATTTCATATGCACAAATTAACCTGAAAATGCAATTTCTTATACATTGTGTACCCCGCAGCTGGTATAACAAGTAATTGGAAATGCATTAAAGGAAAGCATTTTTTACAGTATACTGTCCCTTTACATCTTTTGCCAAATTTGCTTTGTGCTTTTGGTATCCTTTGTTAAAGAATAACCCTATATGGGCTCAAGTGACTTCCGGAGTGTGCACATGCCTTCATCACTCTATGGCAACAGTGTTTGCAACAATGTATAACATTTGCTACAAACATTGTTGCAGACACTGCTGCAATAGAGTGCTAAAGCTCCTGAGGTTCTTTTGAGAGCACCTAGGTTTATACTTCAATAAAGGATACCAAAAAACAAACAAAGCTAATTTGGTAATATACATTTTTATAGAAATACATGAGAAGTTCCTTAAAATTTCAAGATCTATCAAGACCATGAAAGTTTCATTTTGATTTTACCGTCCCTTTAACTTTACCATTGATAATTTACTGTAAGATAACTTGTTTGCATATTAATTCCCTTGTTAACACTCATTTCTTTTGTACAGTTGGGACCTTTTATAGGATTTCCATTACACTTTCAAAAAATGTGACTCTTGTCAATGGAGAACCAGTGTCAAAGGCAGTATTAAAATGGGTAAGTGGATTTACTGTATGTATTGTAAAAATATATATACTACTTATTTTTCACATGTGTATGAAATATTAAAGGGATATGAAACCCAATTTTCTTCTTTCTTTATTCTGATAGAGCATGCAATTTTAAGCAACTATCTAATTTACTCCTGTTATAAATTTGTCTTTGTTCATTTAGCCACCAATCAACCAGCGCTTCCTATGTGCTAAACCAAAAATGGGCCGGTTCCTAATCTTGCATTCCCGCTTTTTCAAATAAAGATAGCAAGAGAACGAAGAAAAAATTACAAGTAGGAGTAAATTAGAAGGTTGCTTAAAATTGCCTGCTCTATCTGAATCATGAATGAAAAAAAATGGGTTTTGTATCCCTTTAATGCAAATTTATTTTGTAAACTGTGCCCTTTAATGCAAATTTATTTTGTAAACTGCGTTATATATTTTAATGTTATGATGTTAAAATACTGTTTTGTATTAATAATAATAGCTATACTATATCTAGATTAATCAAAACCGTAGAGTCAGTTAAGATCCACTCTTTAGGCTAACATTTCATAGTTTCAAAACACACCAGTGCTCAGACCGAAGTTTGGGAGAATTATTAGCGGCAGAAATAGAAAGTTTCTTATGCCACTTTACATAACACTTGTTAGGCCTCATCTTGAATATTGTGTACAGTTCTGAAGGATATAAATTATTATTATCAATTATTATTATCAGTAATTTGTAGAGAACCAACAGATTCAGCAGCGCTATAAACATAGGTATAATATGCAAACGTAGCATTTATAAGAAGCAAATGAGTAGAGGGCTCTACCAAGAGTTGCACTGTTGTAAATCACCTTACATGAAGGTGATCTGCAAAACATCTAGGCTCATAGGTTTAAGGGACAGTCTACACCAGAATTTGTATTGTTTTAAAAGATAGATAATCCCTTAATTACCCCATTACCAAGTTTTTCATAACAAACACAGTTATATTAATATACTTGTATCTAAGCCTCTGCAAACTGCCCTCTTATTTCAGTTCTTTTGACAGACTTGCATTTTAGCCAATCAGTGCTGACTCCTAGGTAACTCCACATGCGTGAGGAAAATGTTATCTATATGACAAACACAAACTAACACCCTCTAGTGTTGAAAACTGTCAAAATGCATTCATATAAGAGGCGGCCTTCAAGGTCTAAGAAATTAGCATATGAACCTCCTAGGTTTAGCTTTTAACTAAGAATACCAAGAGAATAAAGCAAAGCTGGTAATAAAAGTAAATTGGAAAAAATTACATGCCCTATCTGAATCATGAAAGTTTATTTTGGACTAGAGTGTCCCTTTAAATGCTGAAGGGAATGACAAAAGAGGCATGGAACTGAGGTATGAAAAGTTTAACGTACATTTCAAAGGAGAGCTACTAGAATAATACATGGTCTAAAACATGAAACATACAAAGAAAGACTTCATGATCCAACTAGGTATAGAGGAAAAACAGGAAATAGGAGATATTATTAAGGATCGGTGAATGTTTTGCAACATTTGAAAAATTAAACTTATTTTATCACATTTGTTCGTTTGTTTCGAATTTCGAATGATGAACAACATTCTAACATTCATTTAATGTAATACTATTTCTAAAGCTATTTTTAAATATAAAATTTCATTAGAATTTTCTAATAATTTGATTCAAATTTCTATATACGAGAGAAGAGACAGATGCGCCACATGGCCCAATATTGTTTGATCCACAAAGATTATACGATCAGGTTGTGTTATATTAGACTCACAATCTTAGGAGCACTCCAGTTAGTGCAATGGGAGCAGTCTGGGATCTATAACAGTCACCCAGCAGACCGACCTCTTGGAGTAAAGATGGATAATCTGTGATGAAAATACAAGAAGACACAAAGGTGCCTATATGGCCTAGTACAGTCTTATACCAAGGAGCAGTAGTATGTGTGGTAAGATATATACTCACAATAGGTGATGCATCTCCATTGATGCTATTCAGACAGGGAGGGATCAATACTGTCACCCAACAGACTATGACAAGGCTTCCACAGGAGGCAATCAGCAAAAGTCCAGTGGACCAGTATAGATCCAAATAATACACAGTAGCAAGTGTTTTAGGTAAAAAAGTATTAAAGTATAGATCCAAATAATACACAGTAGCAAGTGTTTTAGGTAAAAAAGTATTAAACTTTACTAACAAAGCTGCTGAGAAACGCGTCGCTTGATTTTAATCTTTGTTAGTAAAGTTTAATACTTTTTTACCTAAAACACTTGCTACTGTGTATTATTTGGATCTATATTGGTCCACTGGACTTTTGCTGATTGCCTCCTGTGGAAGCCTTGTCATAGTCTGTTGGGTGACTGTATTGATCCCTCCCTGTCTGAATAGCATCAATGGAGATGCATCACCTATTGTGAGTATATATCTTACCACACATACTACTGCTCCTTGGTATAAGACTGTACTAGGCCATATAGGCACCTTTGTGTCTTCTTGTATTTTCATCACAGATTATCCATCTTTACTCCAAGAGGTCGGTCTGCTGGGTGACTGTTATAGATCCCAGACTGCTCCCATTGCACTAACTGGAGTGCTCCTAAGATTGTGAGTCTAATATAACACAACCTGATCGTATAATCTTTGTGGATCAAACAATATTGGGCCATGTGGCGCATCTGTCTCTTCTCTCGTTTATAGATTACCCTTTTGGATCCAGGCCGGGTCCTCTACAGATTGCTGCCTCTTATCTCCTCATTCTACCATCTAAAGACTTTTGACTATACTCAATATTACAGTTTTTTGCTTTCAATATTGGATTAATAGTATATTTATGTGACAATATTTAAATTATCTAGGGCGCCCCCTATCTTATAGACAAATTTCTATATATTTGTAAGGGGATTTCTAATGTTCTCTTTAAATTTAATATTCAAATTATGCAATATTCTAAATAGAAAAAATGGAATCAACATATTTGTTTCTATTATGTATCATTTTACTAACTTCCCTACCACATGAACTATTGAACTTCTAAATAGTGTTTGTTAAATCGAATATGATATTCAAAATTTCGAATGTGGATATTCGATTTTATTATGAACATTCGAAAACCGGAAATATTCGATTTCCAAATTTTAATGGATTTTCGTTCTTACCAATATTAAATTGTACAAAATGAATGCCCGCAGGACTATTCGTTCTACCAAACGAATTGTACTTTCAGAACATTTGCCCATCCCTAGATATGATAGAAACCTTCAAATATATGAAGGGATTTAATAATGGGGAAGGATAAATGTGAGGAAACATTTGTTTTTTTACAGAAAGGGTGGTTAATTCATGGAATAAACTTCCAATTGAGGTGTTAAATTAACAAAAAAAAATTCTATTTTTATGAACCTTCAAAGGACTTGTGAAATATGAGGTGAACCTACTGAAATTAATTAAAAGTCAACTATCTTGTTGATTAATTTGAAGTAAATGCCTGTGAAACCTCACATTTCTATGACCAGTTAAGCTAGCAATTACTTCTACTTGAAATTCTTTATTAGTTTTTTTTTTACAGTCGTACATATATTTTCTGTTTATCTTGTCATTTTTATAATTTGTATGGAGTTCTATTTGAAATGCCCTTTGCTTAGTACAGAAGGGTAACTATCTCTTAGAAATGTGCTAGATTTGAACTTTTCTGGCCTAATTATTTGGGTGAATAGTTGGCGAAAAATCTCTCTTCCACTCTTAGTTTATAATGAATGAAAATATGTTTTTCTACCTCTTCATGTGCATTTTGATTAAAACCAGATTATGCAAACTTGTCCCTCCTTTTTCTCTTTGCTTTGGAAATATTATGTTTTCACATCACATTTCATAATATTTATATATTTAAGTATTGATTCTGCTTATAAAAATAACATTTCCTATTAACTCTTAAATAGGTTAGCTTTCTAAAAATGTCTAGGCCTAATGATGACATAACAATAAATATTGACAAAATCACTTTTTTTTTCAGCTGCAAGAAGTATTTGATGGTTGGAATTATACAGTCTATGTAGTAAATATGAGGTAAGTAGCAATTCAATAA